>NC_089742.1:16608167-16610667 GCF_040412425.1 Macrobrachium rosenbergii
TTCTTTTACCTCTCTTTGCTCTTGGGCAATTCTTTCTCTCTCTCTTTCTTCACGTTCTCTTGCTCTCTCCGCCTTGGCATCGTCCACTCGCTCTTGAACCCATGCTCTCAGATCTTGCCCCGATAGTCCCATGTCCTTCCCAGCGGACATGTAGAATTTGAAATCCTCGTTTTGTTGGGCTCTGGTATTAGCCATCTTGAAATAATGGTTATATGGTAGGTAGGTCTGAAAAGACTCAGGTTGTCTGAAAAGACTCAATTGCAGGAATCTAAAACACTCAATTGTTCAGACTGCAGGAGAATGGATCTGTCTGAATAAGACAGTTGATTAGTAAGTCTGAGGCGACTTTTGTTAAAATTTGATATATCTGGGAAAGACGTGGTTGTTCTTGGCGAACGAATTTTAATATGTGTCTCGGAAGACGTAGTGGGATTTTGTCACTCTCGGACTTTGCTGGCTGTAGCGTGAAGTTAAGGAGTTGTTCTAACGAACTAGAATGATCAGTTCCGTAAGGGCTTAGATGTGTGTGAACTACACTATATAATGTCTCAAGGACTTAATTTTGGGTTCCGCGAGGAATGAGAACTTCTCGCCACGTGCAACGAGGAATTTTAGTATGAGTCTCTGAGGACTGGAATTTGGAGAAATTTCGCCACGTGCGGAATTTGAGAAATTTAGTATGAGTCTCTGAGGACTGGAGTTTGGAGAAGTTCTCGCCACGTCGCGACGAGGATTTTTAGGAGTCCCTGAGGACTGGAATTTGGTTGATGAATTCTCGCCACGTGCGGCGTAGAATCTTAGGAGTCACTTAGGACTTGGAATTGTGGAATTTGAGAATTCTCGCCACATGCGGCGTAGAATTTTAGTATGAGTCTCGCAGGACTGGAATTTGAAGAAATTCTCGCCACGTGCGACGTAGAATTGTAGGAGTCCCGGGGGACTGGGAATTTCGGTTGATGAATTCTCGCGACATTGCGACGTAGAATTTTAGGAGTCTCTGAGGACTTGGAAATACGATTCGTCCCTTAGGACTTAGAAATTACTAACGGGAGAACCCAAAGAAAAAATGTTTGCTGAGAAATGAATGGAGGAAAAAAAAATGCTACACACGCGGACATGGGCGGTGGGGGGGGGGGCGGTGCAGGACGTCTTGCCAACACTGGAGTTATTTTTAGATTCTGTGTGAATGCACCCGTATATTTATAGACCGTCTGGGATTCCGGGGAGAGGATAACAGTAAAACGACCTAGTAATTTTCCCTATAAGCGGAGTTTAAATTTCGCTTTCCTAACGCCTAACTCGAATTCTAAGTACAGTGAGAGAATTTCAGCAATGCACGCTGACTTCGTCGTGTCCCACGTGGGAATTTATTTGCGCCTAAATAACAGTTCGCTAATCCAAAATGCGAAGTCAAATTTATCACAGAGGAATTTCTTTTGCACTATTCCTCGAAGCAAAGAATATGGCAAGGATTTTAACACAGAAGAATTTCGCACTATTCCTCGAAGCAAAGTTTGGTTAGCACTGGTTATTTCCTAACTATCTATCCTGAAAGGCATGCATTAACGAATCTAATACGGCGGTTCTTTTCTCTCAGTGAATACATGCGTCCCTATTTCTAATTGCTAGGAACAGTCACGATTGTAAAAAGGTTGTTGCTAAGATAAACACATTACTTACGTGGAATTTCCGGATCTGTGTGCTGGTTTTACACAAAAGGTTCGTAATTGTCTCGTACCCAGCTTAGCTTTGCTAATAGCTGATCTGGCAAGTTGCAAATGCAATAAAGCAACACTAGGGGAACTGCAACTGCAAAACGAGATCTATGGCCAGGTCGCCATTTTTACGTTTTTCCTGCGATTTTTGTTTGAGATATTCTCTGTGAGACAGGTAGCAACAATTTAAGGTAATTTAGCCTCTGTGATTCTGACTTCGTGGGTACAGGAAAACGTAAAAAGAGAGGAAAACAAAGGAGAATTTCATATGAGCATAGGGCTCTTGTTACTGAGGGAAATATTACGTGAAACACGTGGGCAAATTTACAGGAGTGTATTTACATAAATGACATCAGTACGGGAAAGAGAAACTCAAGTAGATTTCTGATCCTGAAGGGGATTCCTACGGGATTGAATGAAACGGGCGGATTCCAGACACAGTCCAAGAAGCTTCCATGAAATAGGGTCCCTCTGAAATGAGAGATATGCACATTATACGCCAGTAATGAAAATAGACAAAAGAATAATGAATTCGAGGCTGCACTGAGGGTGCCAAAGGAATAAAGACTTAATACTGCCGATGCAAGAGGCGCACGGACATTAGACAAGGGAGTCTTTGATTAATGGCGCTCAATTCAAATACATGTTACAAGGACAAAGCGTGACTGAATGGTGGTTTTCCATAGCACATTACCGTAAGACAGGTGTGTTTCCAACGTAGAAATGTGGTCCGTGGATGACTTGCGATTTCCGAGGGCTATTTCTTCCACGTGTTAGGATGCAAG
>NC_089742.1:16613167-16628167 GCF_040412425.1 Macrobrachium rosenbergii
AGAAATCTTCTATTTGAACTCTTTAGTTGTAGAGGTAGTCATTTGAATTTTATCTGTTCAGGGTGGTTCAGGATGGTTCAGGTACTTGAAAGGTAGAATCCCAGAGGGTATTAAGGCCTGCCCAGGAGATAATCTTAGCCTAGGGCAGTAAGTTGCTGGGCTCTCTTTCTTTCATACAGGAGCTGCGACTTGGGGGTCAGTCCATCATCCCATATATACACACACACACACACACACTCATAGTTATATATATATATATATATATATATATATATATATATATATATATATATATATTTATATATATATATATATATATATATATATTACATGCTTTATTTAACTTGAATTCTACATCTGTCTGTCTGTCTGCCTGCAATTAGCTCAATTTTTTACCTGTTCCCTTTGTCCGACGGACTTGAAATTTTGCATGGTTACTCAATTCCGGTGACAATACAACATCATATGGTCAGTAGGTCAGAGGTGACCTATAGTGACCCTACAGTGACCTCTCCCAGTATCTCAGGTTCTATCAATCGGTAGTATCTATCTTCTATGTAACCCCTCCCCTTCCCTCTTCCATCTCCTCCTCTTTCCCCCTCTCCCCACTCGCCCTCCACCTTCCAAGCACATGATCAAATGTTAATTTAGCTGTGTCCTTCCCCTCCCCTTCCCTCTTCCCTCCTCCTTCCCCACCTTCTTCCATCCCCCACCACTTCCCCCCTCCCCTTCCCCTTCTGGAGCATATGATTAAGTGTTAATTTAGCTGTGTCCTCCCCTCCCCTTTGCTCTTCTATTCCCTCCCATTTCCCTCTTCTATCCCTCCCCCCTCCCCTTCCCCTCCCCTCCCTTTCCCTACCTCTTCCAAAGCAGACATCAGGTGTTGATTTTGCTATGTCCTCCCCCTCCCCTACCCTCTTTTGTCCCTACCATTCCCTCCCCTCCCTTCCCACTTCCCTCTCCTCCTTCTGGAACACACGATCAAGTGTTAATTTAGATGTGTCCTCCCATCCCCTTCCCTCTTCCTTCTCCCTCCCCTTCCCTCTCCTCCTTCCTTCTCCCCTTTGGAGCATTTTAAAAATGTTAACTTAGCTGTATCCTCTGTCTCCCCTTCCCTCTTCCATCCCCCCCTTTCCTCTTGAAGTGTCCGTTCTTGGTCTGAAGACGCATTCGTTCTTGGTCTGAATAATCAACCCAATTTCACGCGTATAACATACGACTAGCGAGTGATCTATAGCTAGAAGTGTTCATGAACTGTCGACGATTAGATTAAAATCAGAATAGCACGATAAAGCGTCGACTAAGGTGTTTTCTTTTTCGAGTGAAATATTAAAAATTGAGCATCATGGAAGCGTCTAGCAACAAGAGCAGCAAAAGATGGATAAATTTAGCTTGCCTAGTAGACTACCAATATGATGAATTGGCAAGCAGGGAGTTGGGGTCTCTTATCGTTGAGATCAATAACAGCTCCATCCAAAAAGATGCAAAAACATAGACATAGTGAAAGGATATGATCCTTCAAGCTGGAATAAGTCAGCAGAACACATAATGAAAATAATTGAAGGTATACCAAAGAAAGTCCAAGTGATCAAGAGACTTATAAAGAAAATCTACATCAATCAACACATTCCAACAAAGAAAATGAACAAGGTGAATATGGTGAATACAGTATACTTAACGATGCAATAGGAAAACGAATGCCTAAAGCATGCAATCTATGTAATGTGTGGTGTAGCATTGTAAATCCACAAAACCTGATGAGGAAATGCTGTGCCTGCCACATACCAACTCACCCTACATGCGCAGAAGCATAGCAAAATAAAAAAAAAGGACACAAAAGTATTTTGCTCAACATGTCTAATATGGATAGACAATGCCATTAAGTCAAGACTTAATGTACAGATAGTCAAGGATGAAGGAAATGAGGAAGAGGAAGAAGAGGAAAATGAAATAGAAGAAAATAAGATTGAAGAGATAGAAAACAATAATGAAAACAAAGAACAGGATAAGAGTATGGATGCGGAGAAACTCATAGACTCTACGTATGAGGCAATACAACAGCATACATACAAAGAAATAAACTATGAAATGACAACCCAAAATAAAATCCCAAAGAGGTTATACCCAAATATACATACTGACAGGAAAGAGCAAGAAAAAAAAAAAGAAAAGAAAGACATAGTCTGCACTCTTTTGAAAAGAGGGAACTGCAGATTCGGTGGAAGATGTCACTACAAACATCCCAAGATATGTCACAACTATGAGATTTATGGCAAATGTGCATATCTAGATGGCTATGAAGTTGAATGCAGCGATCTACATCCAAAAATATGTAGAAACTTGAAAGAAGGAAATGGATGTAGGTTTCAAAAAGTGCAGGTATATGCATTCTGTAGCCATGAAGAAAGAAAATCAAATCAAATACATATAAAAATCAAAGTAAAAATGAAACAAATAAAGAAAAGAACAAAGATCTGAGAGAAAGGCAAAAAAGCAAGCCACAACATCATTTAAATGTCAGCATCATGATATGAGGCATCAGCACCCAGGTACACAAGGAACAAGCAATGTATCTACAATGCAAAGGATGGTACAGATATGGAGATAAATGCAAATACAAACACAAAATGAATAAATATGAAGATGGAAGATCAACTATATTGGAAAAATTGGATTTTTTTAATGTCAGAAGTTATAGAAATGAAGAAAAGAACAACATATCAGAACAGGAAAGAGACATGGTAAAAACCATGTTATTACCCATATTAGATAATGGGGATGACACACAAACCATCATAGTAACGAATGCACAGGGTTTAGTTTCGAGTAACTCAAAAAGAAAAATAGTTCTTAGAAGAACTAACCCAAACTGAAAAAATATAATATAATATATAGTGAAACCTGGTACTCCTAAGAGACTGGTAATGATGATCAGATAAAGGGTTTCCAAACTTATAGATCAGATAGAAAAAATAGGAATCAAGGGGGAACCGAGATATATGGGAGAGACATAAATCAAGGAAAATCTGTGAGAAATGTAGTGACAGAATGTGAATTAATAGTGGTAGAATTTGAATATGAAAAATTAGTGAACATTGTAATATACAGAACACCTAATACTAAAGAGTTTGATATAATAGACAAATTAGATGATATATGTAGAAATCACAAGGAATGGAATATACTCATATCTGGAGACTTTAACTTTCCTTTCGTAGATTTGAAAGAATGAACAGGAAATCGTGGTTTTATTTATACATATAAAAAAGAGAGTAATAGTAGTACAGAAGATAAGAGGCAATTTGAAAAACTATTAGATATGCTACTAGAACATAACATCCAGCAAATAAATCACCTGCCAACAAGAAAGGATAATATTTTAGACCTAGTATTTGTGAATGAGGTGAATTATGTTAAAGATATAATAGTATATAATACTAGTATTTCAGACCATAATGTCTTAGAATTAACAGTCCATTCCAAAGCAAGTGAAAACAGAGATAAGCAAGAGTCGAAAAAGTGGGAAGGATATGGAAAATACAATTTCTAAAGTAAGAATATGAAATGGTCAGAAATAAATGAAGAATTAAACAAAGACTGGGAAAACATATTCGTAAGTGATAATATACAGGTAAATACAGATATATTATATAAAATATTAGAGAAAATAGTGGATAAATATATACCAAAGAAAAAAGTAATCATCAGTCATGAATACCAAGAGACAGAAGGATCCTGTTCCAGAAAATCAGAAAGTAGAAAAAAGCTCTTGCAAAAGAAAAGAATGCATGGAAAGTGATGGAACTAAAAAATAAAATAGAAAATGCAGAACATAAGATTATACAATCAAAAGAAAATGAAAAACGGGATGTAGAAGAAAAGACCCTACAAAATATCAAGCAAAACCCTAAAATTTTTATTCATATGCAAAAAGATGAATAAAATAAGAGTAGAAATAGGCCCCCTAAGAATTGAAGGGCGATTAACGAATGAAAAAGGAAATATGTAACATATTAGCAGAAAGATACAAGAGTGAATTTACACTAGAATTGATAATGAAGATAATGATACAGAAATAAGAGATGAAAATAGTGAATACTTATCGGATATAGATATTAAGAAGCCGATATTGTGCAGGCTATTAATGAAATTAAAAATGGATCAGCAGCAGGACCAGATGGCGTCCCTGCCATTTTGTTAAAGAAAGTGGTTCATTCAATCGCAAAGCCACTCTGGCAATATTATTAAGACAAAATAGATACAGGCAAGATTTATGATGAGCATAAATTAGCATATATTACCCCTATTTTCAAAAGTGGATCAAGACTAGAGGCAAGTAATTATAGGCCTGTGAGTCTGACATCTCATATTATGAAAGTGTATGAAAGGGTAATGAAGAAAAATATAATGAAACATTTAATGAAAAAGTTTGTTTAATATAGGACAGCATGGTTTTGTACTGGGAAAAAGTACACAAACCCAACTGTTAGTCCACCATGAAAGCATATATAAAAATATGATAAACGAAAAAGATACCGATGTGGTTTACCTAGACTTTGCAAAAGCTTTTGACAAGGTAGACCATAATATATTAGCAAAAAAAATTAGAAAACATAAAATTGTGGACAAAGTAGGAAGATGGATAAAAGAATTTTTGCAAAACAGAAAACAGATAGTGATTGCAAATGATGAGAAATTGGATGAGGCTAAGGTAATATCCGGTGTACCACAAGGTACGGTGTTAGCTGCATTGCTATTTGTGATTATGATTGCAGACATAGACAGTAATGTTAAGGACTCAGTAGTGAGAAGTTTTGCCGATGACACAAGAATAAGTAGAGAAATTACTTGTGATGAAGATAGGAACTCGCTACAAAGAGGCCTAAACAAAATATATATATGGGCAGAGGTAAATAGGATGGTATTTAGCTTTGATAAATTTGAATCAATAAACTTTGGTGATAAAGAAGGAATGCTATATACATATAAAGGACCTAATAACGAGACAATCACAAATAAGGAAGCAGTTAAAGACCTTGGTGGCGATGTTGAATAGTAATATGTTATGCAATGATCAAATAGCAATACTATTGGCAAAATGCAAAGCAAAAATGGGAATGTTGTTCTGGCACTTCAAAACAAGAAAAGCCAAACACATGATTATGCTTTATAAAACGTACGTAGGTAGTCCACTTGAATATTGCAATATAATATGGTACCCACACTACCAAAAGGATATTGCACAAATAGAGAGTGTACAAAGGTCCTTTACTGCTAGAATAGAAGTTAAGGACCTTGACTACTGGGAAAGATTACAATTCTTAAATTTATATGGTCTCGAAAGGAGAGGGGAACACTACATGATAATCCAGGCATGGAAACAGATAGAAGGGAATACCGAAAACATCATGGAGCTAAAAATATCAGAAAGAGCAAGCAGAGGTAGATTAATAGTGCTCAAAACTATACCAGAAAACTAAGGAAAGTACACAGGGCATTAATTCACCATGCACCAGCATCGATAATGCAGCGTCTATTCAATGCGCTACCAGCTCATCTGAGGAACATATCAGGAGTGAGCGTAGATGTGTTTAAGAATAAGCTCGACAGATATCTAAGATGCATCCCAGACCATCTAAGATTGGAAGATGCAAAACATAACGGAAGATGTATTAGCAATTCTCTGGTAGACATCAGAGGTGCCTCACACTGAGGGACCTGGGGCAACCTGAACGAACTGTAAGATCTGTAAGGTAAGGTCTAAGGTCATCCCCCTCCCCCTCCTGCTTCCAGGCAACATGATCAAGCTTTAGTTTATCTGTGTCCTCCCCCTCCCCCTCCCCTTCCCTCTTCCCTCGCTTCCCTCTTACATCCCCCTCCACTTCCCCCTTCCTCTCTCCTCATCCTTACCCTCCCCCTACCCTCCACTACCCATCCTCTTCTCCCTCCACCACCCCCTCCTTCCCCTCTCCTCCTCTACCTTTCCCTCCCCTCCCCTTCCAACTTCCCCTTCCAACTTCCCCTTCCCCCTTCCCTTTCCAATACCCTTCCCCTCTCCTCCCCTCTCCCTCTCTCCCCAACACTAGCACTAGATCAAGTTTTAAATTAGTTGTGTTCCCCTCAGCTCCCCTTTTCCCTCACCTTCCCTCTTCCATCCCCTCCACTTCCCCCTCCCATCTCTTTCCACCTCACACATTCCCTCCTCTCCTCTTCCCCTCCCCTTCCTCCTCCACCCCTCCACTTGCTCTTTCCCCTCCATCTCCTTCACCTTTTCCTCCACTCTCCTTCTCCCTTTTCCCCCTCTCCTCCTCCTCTCCCCTTCCCTCTTCCCCCTCTCCTTCCTCCTCTCATTTCCCCTCATCTTCCATCTTCCTCCTCTCTCTCTTCCTTCCCCTACCCTCCACCTAAGCTTCCTCTTCCCTCCTCTTCCTGCTTCCATCTCCTCCATCTTCCCCCTCCCCTTCTCCTTGCCCTCTCCTCACTTCCCGTCTCATTTCGCCTTCACCCTTCACGTTCCTACTCCCCTACCCCTTAACCCCTTCCCTCCACTCCCTTAGGAAAAAACGGATATCCAATTTATCTTTAATCATAAATCTTTGTTACAATTTTTGTCAAAACTAAGTCAAAAAAAAAAACAAAAGAAATCAATATTCTTTTATATATGCTTCATTTAAAATGTCCCAAAAAAAAAAAAAAATAATTTTTTGAGACACCAGGATTTTCTTACAATTAATCATATCTACAAAAATAATAGCATGGGCGCAACACATGCGAGGATATGTTAAAAGAAATAAAAAAAATTATTTCTTTTCTTATAGCATTTCCTTTCATGTTTTGGGCCCACGCTTTTATTTTTGTAGACATGATTAATTGTAAGAAAATCCTGGTGCTTCTCAAAAAATCATTTTTTATAACCCATTTTAAATGATTTATATATATATTTTAATATTGATTTCTTTTGTTTTTTTGAAAGAATTTAGTTTTGTAAAAATTGTAACCGATGATATGATTCATTTATATCATGAGAGGGGAAGGAGAGAGAGAGGAGATTTTTCTGGGTAAGAGGGCTGTTTTTGGGGGCCCTCCGGAATATGAATGTCACAAATTGATTGGTAATACTTGTGGGAAAGATATGGATAACTGAATTTAATATAATATTTATTATGTGTTATTAGGTGATGGAAGCACATGATCAATAATTTACATATATTTATATATCCCTTATAAACATATATATATACATATATAATACAAACAAAAATTATACATATATGAACATATATATATATATATAAATATATATATAAGGTTACATAAATTCATTTAATTGAATATTCAATGTGTCTGTCAAGGAAATGTCCCAAATTCTTATGTCTCAATTTTTCGATGTTCCTTTGTCCGATAGACTTGAAATTTTTGCATGGTTACTCAATCCCGGTGACAATACAACCTCACATGATTGGTAGGTCAGCAGTGACCTCTAGTGATCCTTTGGGTAACCTCTCCCAGTATCTCAGGATTTGTTTGAAATCTTCCAAATTTTCATAACGTCTTTTGACTCGGTGTTATCTATCTTCTATGTAACCCCTCCCCCTTCCTCTTGCATCCCTCCTCTTTCCCCTCCCTCATTACCCATCTCTGGGAAGCACATGATCAAGTGTTAATTTAGCTGTGTCCTCCAAATCTAAAATCCTCTTGCCCCCCCTTTCCCTTCCCTCTTCCATCCCCTTCCCCACCCCCTCCAATCCCGATCATTTTTTCCTTCCCCATCCCCTCTTTGATCCCCTCCCATTTCCTCCCCTCCAGGATCTCCCCTTCCGGAGCATATAATCAAGCGGTAATTTAATTACGTCCACTCCTCCCCTTCCCTCTTCCATCCCTTTCCGCTTCCCTCTTCCATCCCCTCCCCTCCCCTCTCTCTCTTCCAATAATAACAAGTTAAAGTGCTAATTTTGCTGTGTCCTTCGAGGAACCTCTGCCATCAAAGAAATTCCCTTCCCCCTCCTCTCCCAAATTCCCATCCCCTTCTGGAGAAAATGATCAAGTGTTAAAAAAGGGCATGTGTCCTTCCCTCCTTTCCTCTTCCCTTCCCCTCACCTTCCCCTTTCCATCCCATTCCCCCTCCCCTCCCTCCCCTCCTCCTCCCCTTCCGGAGTATGTGATCAAATGTTAAGTTAGCTGTGTCCTCCGCCTCCCCTTCCATCTTCCATGTTAATTTTGCTATGACCTTCCTCTCCCCTACCCTTTTCCATCCCTTTCCCCTGATTTTTCCCCTCCCCTTCTGGAGCATACGATCAAGTGTTAATTTAGCTGTGTCCTCCCCCTCCCAATCCCTCTTCCCTCCCTTCCCCTTCCCTCCTTCATCCCTCTCTCCTTACGCTCCACTCCCCTCTCCTTCCAGAGCATGCGATCAAAAGTTAACACCTCCTTCCCTTCACTTCCCCCTCAATACCCCTTCCTCCTCATCCCTCCCCTCTAACTTCCCCTTCCCCTCTCCTTGACCATCCCCCCATTCCTCCCCTTCCTCCACCACCCCTTTTCCCTCCTTCCTCTCCCCTTTCCTCTCCTTACCCTCCCCTCCACCTTCCCTTTTGGGATACAAGATCAAGTTTTAATTTATCTATGCCCTCCTTCTCCCTTCCACTTCCCTCTTCCTCCCCCTTCCTCTTCCATCTCCTTCCAATTTGTCTCCCTCCCCCTTCCACCCTACACTTCCCCTCCCTTTTCTTTCCCATCCTCTCACCTTCCCCTCCTCCTCCTCCCCTACCATTCCTTTCCATTCCCCTAATTTCCCTCCTCTCCCCTTCCTCCTCCACCCCTCCCCTTCCTCCTCCATATCCTCCCATTCCTCTTCTCCTCCATCCCCTTCCCCTTTTCCTCTGCTCCCCTCCTTTCACATGTCCTCCCTTTCTCTTAGAATTCCCCTTCCTCCTCCATCCTCCCATTCCTCTTCTCCTCCATCCTGTCCCTTTTCCTCTGCTCCCCTCCCTTTCTTTTTCATCTCCCCCTTCCCCTTCCCCGTCCCCTCTCTTTTCCTCCTCCCCTCTTTCTTCCTCCCATCCCCTCCCCCTTCCTCCTCTCCCTTCATCCTCCCCCTCCCCTTCCCCTTCCCCTTGTCCTCCTTCTCCCTCCCTCCACCTCCCCTTCCCTTTCCTTCTCTTCAATCTTCCATGAATCCCCTTAATTTACCCATCCCCTCTCCTCACGTCCCATTTTCCCTTCCCCTCACCTTCCTACTCCTCCTTCATTTATCTTCCCCTCACCTCTCCTTATTTCCCTTCCCTTCTTCCCCTTCCTAATACTTAAACGTTATCAATTCGTTAACTGAAATCATAAATCAGGGCAATTTAATCTAAACTTAAAATACTAAAATAAAAAAAAATTAAAACATGCTTTTATTAAAATGCAATTAAAGTTTAAAGAGTAATATTTTTCCCTCCAGATTTTCTAATGCGTATTAATCATGTCTGCAAAAATAAAATAATAATAACACATGGATAATAATGCCACAAGAAATAAAAAAATATATATTTCTTTTCTTGAAAGCACTCCTTCCATGGAAGGCTATCATCTCCTTTTATTTTTAATAAGACATGATTAATTGTAATAAAATCATTGTGTAATACAAACAAATATTTTTTCTGTTTATTGCATTTTAACAAGCATGTTAATATATATATTCCATATAATATATATATATATATAATAAACCTGGCGTGTCTCAAATATTTTTACTTTAATGCATTTTAACAAGGCATGCTAATATAAAACATTTTTGACTTTTATATATATATATATATATGATATAATATATTATATATATATATAATATATATATATATCCTATATATAATATATATATGAAATATATATATATATATATATATATATATATATATATATATAACATATAATTTTACAAAATGTTTGAAACAGATAAAAAATATTCTCCGTGTAAGGAATACTAAATAATAATCCGATTTGGTCTGAGGAAGAAGGCAAAAAATTTCGACCTGTTTCTCTCTTTCTCTTTTTTTCATTCTCCTTAAAAAGGGTATCTCTCACTCTCGAATCTCTCTCTCTCTCTCTCTCTCTCTCTCTGCACTCGCATCCATTTCTTGCGCATTCCACATTAAAGAAATAAAATGGGTCATCTAAGGAAACTCAATCTTTCCTAACAAAAATAGATTTATTATTTAAAGCAACCCAACAAGTAATGAATAAACAAAGCAAAGATTAAAATGCATCATAAATGAAATTGTCAATTAAGAATAATCTAATCCTGAGCTAAAAAAGTCTCATCATGGCTAATGGCCTGTAAATCCAAAAATTCTCCACATATTTCATTATAGACTTTGTAAGTCTAGTCCAGTCTCGAAGTCTACCACATAAAAATTATAGACATTGCAAAGGTTTTACATCTGTCTTCACTATGATCACACCAACATGATAACATCATGTCCTCTCACATATGTTCTCGTCACACCACCACCACCGACATCTGTCGAAGGAATTAAGCACAAATAATGATCTCCCAAAAATATGCAAGTGCAAAACATAATAATGAAAAGTCTAAAATGCATGAGTAAATACTGGAAAAACAGAACACAATAAAATAGAATACTGAAATGGTAAAAGACTATCCACTTCCCACACAAGTTCAAAATGTCTTGAAACATGGTAAAAAACCTAAGTTCACTATCACACAAAAAAATGCAAGTCTGAACTGTATCAACCATTCTGTCAATTCTAAGAGATTGTAACACTCCAAAGATAATGTCTTGAACGATCTTACTCTAGAACCACCTATTGAACGATCGGTTAATTTTTGGGCAGAATAGACACAAAATCTAGATTTCTAACGTAGACACGAATAACTCATGTACATACATACATAGGGATTCGGTCATATGCACTCACCAATATTTGTGTTCATCAAATTAACTGCAGATAGTAAGAATTATTTACCTGGGCAATGATTCTGCAAGTAGCGGCTTGCCCCATTCCAAAAGAGTAACTGGTACTATGCATGTTTTATATCAGAACTTGATATAAAATATAAAAGAAAAGTGACTCTATATATATATATATATATATATATATATATATTTTCTGAGCCATTGATTCTTATATGTTATAGAATATAAATTTCTGAGTACATCGAGATCGAACCCGGTCTTTCAATATGAAAAAGCAAAGTATATATGCCAATTATATACATATATCATAAATATATATATAAACTATATATTCAGATACTTAAAAACATATGCATGTGTGTGTGGTTTTTCTAGTAAAAGGCTAGTTATGGAACATTACTTTTCTAAATAAAGAGCTGTTTTTCATGAAAATGATAGTGTGGACTACCTTCTGTGTACGCACGTGATTCTAGGTCTCAAAGTTATCAAACTGATATTTACAGTTAATGACTTACCTGGAACAAGTTGGATTTTCTGCCATTTACAATTATGATAATTACTTTGCAGTGTTCTTGAATTTTTTGAGTTGGAATGGTAAATGTAGAACTGATATTTTTCTTAAAGTTTATTAAGCGACAGTTATTAAAAAAAAAAAAAAAAAGTTTAATGATCTACAAAGAAATTCAGTGCATGATTTGTCTGTTTAGGCCTTTTCAGCTATAACTTATTGATAATTTACTAGTTATAGCATATGAATAAGTGTTTTCCAATGTTTTGTGTACCTCATAACACAACATACAAAGCACTCACTATCTCTATGTGATAAACTCGACAAACAAAAGAAAAGGAAATAATAATTTTTTTTCACAATACCAGATGAACTGCTTTTAAAAATTACCAGTTTTTATGGTTTAATCGAACTAATATCTTTCGAATAATATAAGATTTAAACTTACGTTCGTAAGGCATCATTACCATACAGTACCAAACAGGCGATTATTGCTTATTAAATAACGTTCTGCTTTTAGATGCTAATTTTTGTACACAGGCTTGTAATAGTAAACCTTATGATGTCAGCTCACTATGTTATGTGCGTACAATGGCGCTCATCAAAATGAAGAGCATAAAGATTTACCGCAATATCTGATTAGATAACGCTTATCTGTGATAATGCTGGTTCGATATGACACACCAACGAAAGCTCAAATTTTTTCCATTGAGCAATGCGGAAAATTTACCATTTCATGTAGTTTAACACGAAACCTATAAGATTTTCATTTCAAAGATATTTTCCGACCTCTAAAAGGTATCTTATGAAAGTCTTCCGAAAGAATTTCTGCCTTTAAGTACCACTATGTATATGTATATATATATATATATATATATATATATATATATATATATATATATATATATATATATATATATATATATATATATATATATATATATATATAATATCTTTAAGCTCTCTTAAATTTTAGGTATTAATATCATCTTATAAAAGCTCTTATTAATGTAAATATTTTGTTCAGTTCTTTCAAATTTTCATCTATTTTGTTTTCTCTCGAGCCTCGAATAGCTGGAGAGAGGTCCTTTCGCTCACATCAAGGGTTTGCTAGTTTGAAAAGAGAAATACCTCGCCCCTGAAGTTTCTTTTTTCTTTGCTTGAGAGCAGAGGAGAGGTTTTGCGCCTTTGTTTTCTCACCAACGAAAACATTTTTATGGACGCTGGAGTTGTGTTTTAAGGCGATTTTGGTACTCGGCGCCTTAGAGGAAAGAACTCGACTTATAACTGCCAACTAAAACATGTAACCTGAATGGCGACCTTGTGTTTGTTGTTGAGGCGGACGTTTTGGGGGCGTGTCAGAGAGAGAGCCTTGTTGCCGGTAGCTCTTTGTCAGGATGTTAAAGAAGCCATCCTGTTATTTTGGGTGATATATCCTGTGATACATCTCCTGAGGTGTTGATGAGGACATCCTGCCCTCTGCTGTACTGCCCTCAGTCTGCTGCAAGGCCTCTCTATACGTTACTGCCAATATCTCTGCTGCATTTGCCTCTCTGCCTACTGGCTCTGCCTCCCTGCCGTGTCAAGTCTTTCAGGGGCCGTTAGGAGGCCTTTTTGGTCACGAAGAAGGGTATGCGTGCCTTCTGTGAATTACCAGTCTTGTTTTTTTATAAAAGACTACCCTTGTTGATCTAAAGGAAAAAGTAGTTCACTGGAAAAATATAAAAATAGTAAAGACAGATCCATAGTCCTCTGAAGTTGTAGATAACCTAAAACATGAAAATGGTGTAGATAATATTGTAAACAAAAGATATAATCTGCGAAACAGACAAAGTTAAATACATATATAAATGTATATAATATATATGGTAAAATTATCATAAATGTAATGTATGCAGAGAAACCTTTATAGACATACATAAAGAAAATCTGAAAAAGTCTATTCTTACAGATGCAAAAATGCGGCTCACCATTGTAATAGTCCTGTTTGGACTCTTTTCTTCAGAAGTAGGAAATAAGAAAGGGATCATTGTTGAAAAGACATGGAAATGTCAAGATGATTAAAGATTTAGGCATAATAAAAATGAACATATCATCAGTGTTAAGTAATGAGAAAAAGTTAAAAGACATTCGAAAGAATATTGTGACTATTCTGCAGAAGGGGGATAGCAACAGTGTTACTTACTTGTTAGAAAACTTAAATGCAGAAACAGAAGTGACTGTACAAACAAAATCAAAGGGATCCCTCCTACCCTTCATTGGAACTGCTTTGAACACATTATTTAGGGTTGCCACTGAATCGAATGTAGAACACGAAAAAAGAAAGAATTGACCGGCTAGAAAAGTGGGCCGCAACAAGAGAAACAGTGATAAAGTAAAGTAATAAGTTCCCAAAACCCAAATACAGAACAAATAGAAAAACTAAAATGTTTCATAAACAAGGTGAATGAAGATTTGACAACAGTACTGAATAAGTTAGAGAATATACAGTTC
Organism: Macrobrachium rosenbergii; assembly: GCF_040412425.1. Taxonomy (NCBI): domain Eukaryota; kingdom Metazoa; phylum Arthropoda; class Malacostraca; order Decapoda; family Palaemonidae; genus Macrobrachium; species Macrobrachium rosenbergii. The sequence continues at coordinate 16,627,088 of NC_089742.1, forward strand.
CTAAATACATATGCTCTAGAAAGTGAAGTAATTCTGCAGGAACACAAAACAAATTAAGTGCCATTTTGCTTGCTTATAAAGGTATTTTGAGCCCAGCACTAATTAATCCTAAAGAACTTGAAGATATAATTAAGTTTTGTATCATGGAAAAGCATTTACAACCACTTGTAGATGATGTATTTATATATTACAATTTAATAAGTGTCAAAGTACTTTATGATAAACTTATTTTAATTGTATCTTTCAATACTTCACAAACACATTAATCACTCTGTGACCATTTCCCATGTTGGTAAATAACAAACCCATCATTCAAAAGGGAACAATTAAGCATTTTGCATTAGAAGAACACGCTTTGTTGTTGTCATTCTTTACAGACAAACAGTTTCAGGAATGTATTCTAGTAAGAGAACAGGAATATATATGTAATTTTGATAACTTGTATAAGAGCACTAATGCATATCCATGTATTCTAGAAATTGTGTTAAACCCAAACCAAGAGAAAGATGTATGTACAACAAATTATGACAAAAGATTTGAAGCCTTTATAATTGATCAGGAAATTTTTGTATTTTCCATAGATACAATTGTAGCTAAAGTTAAATGTCACAACATTACTACAGAGGTAAAGTTTAAAAATGTTGAATCTTTTACAACATCATGTCAGTTAGTGATAGCAAACCAATTGCATTATGAACCTCACCTTTTCACAACACATAACTTCAACAAACATGTGCCATATAAGAATTACTCACAAAACGATGAATATACGTTGTGCCGCGGGCGTCAGATCTTCTGTTTTGGTATCTGTGAATGCAGTTCTTTTTCACATAATCTCACGGTATCTTTTTCTTCAGAGCTGAATTTTTCGCATTTTCTAACAATGTTCATTAATCAGATTGATGTGGGAAGTTAATTTGATTAACTATTTCTTACAAGTTTGTCTCAGTTAGAATTAAAGAAACCTGGCAATTTAAACTATGTTGGTGAATATTTCGACTATAAAGAAACTGTCTCCCCAGTTTTACCATTATTCATTCTAATGCTAATAATGGTATTTGTTATTTTGTTCATAATTAT
>NC_089742.1:16630667-16633167 GCF_040412425.1 Macrobrachium rosenbergii
ATGGTTCTCCTTGGTAGGGGAATCAGTCGAACTGAGCCAGAGGAGGACATTGGAAGGCCACCTGTGTTGGCTTCTTTGGCGGCCGAAGCAATGGCGTTCGTTGCAGGCCCTGCCCCAAGTCGCAGCAGTTTCGTGAGTTCATCGGCCATTTGAGACACGGCAGAATCCTTACTCATGGTCGTGTTCACAGGGGACTGGGAAAAAGGGGAAGAGGTATATATGGACGTGATAAGCTCGCAGGTTACCACGACTAGCTTAGGCACGGGTAGCAGAGCCAAGCCGGGAGACGAGAGGTGATCCTGATTGGGATCTCTTGATTGGAAATCAGGGGCGTGCTCCGGCACTGGCAGTAAGGCGGGGTAAGGCACTAGTATTTGATTTGCAATTTGTTCGTCGTTCAGGAAGGATGGAGCTTGGCACTGCTCAGTGCATGCAAGTGGTACTGGCAGAGATTGTGAATCAAGTTTGGGATCTCCTGGAGGGAGATCTATTTGGTGCCTCGGCACTGGCACTGGGGCAGGGTCTGGCACCGGAATGGGATCTGGAATTGATTTTGGTGGAGGTTGCCACTACACATCGTACTTAGGTGGCGCTGGCAGTGGAATGAATGCAGGCTTTTGAAGCTTACTGGTGCCTAATGAATGATTTGACGGGTTTGGACCCCTGGATTGCTGTAACTTAGATGGGGGATTGGAAGTCCTGTCCCAGGAGGATGTCATAACCTCCAGGAATATAACTTGTTACTGCAAGGTTGCAGGTTTTGCATCTATGAGGTCTTGTGACTCTCAACTGAACATTAGGGAGTATCATTTTAAATTGATTGATAACCTCAATTGTGACAAGTTTTCGTAAGTTAATGGTAGCTCCATAGGGAAATTTGTTTTTCCTTATGATGGAAATTTGCGCACTGGAGTCATCAAATGCCTTGACTGTGAGTGCGGGGTAGCTACCTCGAGGTGGTGCCACATAAATGGGACCCTTGGCTGGAGGGCCTAAGGACTTTGTGTAACTGACAAGGTGATGTTGGGAGCACTTGAGTTATTATTGGGGCATTTTGCCCATGTGCAATAGCTCTGGCTGTAATCTCTTCGTGGCACTGCCCCTATGGAGGGTGCAGGATTGTTAGTTGGTATATTCCCAGAAGAGCGTTTGAAAGGCGCTGTGGGCAGTGCTTGGTGCTTGCTTCGGCACTGCTGTGGAATATCCAACTTTCTTCCAGAACCTACATGTAATGGGTTTCTGTGAGTGCCCATTCTTGGGGAGAGCGGTGCTGGAGGTGAAAGAAGGAGGGTGTATTTTGCATCCCAGTTAGCTTGCATGGGCATGAAGGGTTTCTCACGTGTCAGCAAGACGACAGCACTCCGCTAGAGTCATGGGTGCTTTTTTGCAGACATGGGTTGCTAGGGCGAAAGGTGCTTAATATGAAGTTTTCAATCTTGGACCACTCGAGGATGTCCTCGACAGTGGAGACTCCCAGGGACTAGCCATTTAGAGAGGGCCCTATCTGAGTGATATGCCCAGTCAGACCAGGTCTGTCCTGCTTCTTTTATCTGGCCTCTCCAGCATTGTCTCCAGCATTCGGGGGTGATCTCATACGCCTTTGTGATCGCCTTGTGCACTTCTAACCATTTCCCTTGATCCACCTCAGGGAAGGCGTTGAAAGCAATTAGACCTTTCCCTCTGGGGAATTTTCCCTATAGTAGGGACACTTTGGCAGGAGTGAGTGGGTATGTGCTAAGGACCCTACCTACCTGACTGAGCCACACCTCGGGCTTGGCCTCGGTTCACTTGGGCATAAAGGTATGAGCCTGATTGAGGGCGGGTGCGCCAGGTGCTGGAGAGGAGCTGGTAATGCCAACTTGGGCCATCTGGAGCTCATGGGCCCACTGCTTTTCCCCCCTTTTGAGCCTGTCTTTTCATTCTTGTTCTTTCTCCCTTCTTGCTTGCTCTTCCCTTGCAAGTCTATCTAGCCTATCTTGTTCTTCCTTTTCCTCCTTTCTCTCTTGTTCTTCCTTCTTCACCTTTCTCTCTTTCTTTCTCCTTATCCTGCCTTTCTGCCTCTCTCTCCTCCTTGGCATCATTTATTCTCTCTTAGACCCACTCCTTTAGGGCTTATCACGACAGTCCTGTGTCCTTTCCAGCAGACAAATAGAACTTGAAGTCATCATTTTGCTGGGTTTTGGATGTTGTAGACATCTTGAGGTAGCATTTATATGGGCGTGACCCTTTAGAGATCCAATAAGTCTGAAAAGACTCAAATTTCAGAGTGTCTCAGAAGACTCAAGTTTGTTTGTGATATAATGGTTTCAATATGTCTAAAAGACTTAGGGCTGTTTGACTGAACAGGGTCGGTATCTCTGAATAAACTCAATATTGTTCAAAATTAACAGATTCAGGGTGTCTGAATACGACTCAAAATTCGTAAGGAAAAAGTTTTAATATGTCCAAAAGACTCAGTTGTTCACGATAAACGAATTTTAATATGTCTGAATAAGACATA
>NC_089742.1:16638167-16650667 GCF_040412425.1 Macrobrachium rosenbergii
GTCTCGAACATTTTACAATACTGTTCAGGAAAATATCCAGTCTCGAGCATTTTACAATACCGTTCAATAAAACATCCAGTCTCTAACATTTTACAATACTGTTTAATAAAATATCCAGTCTCGATCATTTTACAATACCGTTCAATATAATATCCAGTCACAAACATTTTACAATACTGTTCAATAAAATATCCAGTCTCGAGCATTTTACAATGCTGTTCAATAAAATATCCAGTCTCAAATATTTTACAATACTGTTCAGTACAATAACCAGTGTCGAACATTTTACAATGCTGTTCAATAAAATATCCAGACTCGAACATTTTAGAATACTGTTCAATAAAATATCCAGTCTCAAAAAATTTTACAATACTGTTCAGTAAAATATCCAGTCTCGAGCACTTTACAATACTGTTCAGTAAAATATCCAGTCTCGAACATTTTACAGTGCTGTCCAATAAAATATCCAATCTCGAACATTTTACAACACTGTTCAGTAAAATATCCAGTCTCGAGCATTTTATAAGCATGTTCAGTAAAATATCCGGTCTCAAACATTTTACAATACTGCTCAGTAAAATATCAAGTCTCGAGCATTTTACAATACTGCTCAGTAAAACATCCCGTCTCAAACATTTTATAGTACTGTTCAGGAAAATATCCAGTCTCGTAAATTTTACAATACTGTTCAATAAAATATCCAGCCTCGAGCACTTTACAGTACAATACTGTTCAGGAAAATATTAAGTCTCGAGCATTTTACGATACTGTTCAATAAAATATCCAGTCTCGAACATTCTACAATACTGTTCAGTAAAATATCCAGTCTCGAACATTTTACAATACTGTTCGGGAAAATACCCAGTCTCGGACATTTTACAATGCTGTTCAGTAAAATATCCAGTCTCGAACATTTTACAATACTGTTCAATGAAATATCCAGTCTCGAACATTTTACAATACTGTTCAGGAACATATCCGTCTCGAACATTTTTCAATAATGTTCAGGAAAATATCCAGTCTCGAACATTTTACAACTGTTCAGGAAAATATTCAGTCTCGAGCACTTTTACAATAAAATCATCTGAGCATTTTAAAATACAATGTTATAAAATATCCAGTCTCGAGCATTTTAAAATACTGTTCAGTAAAATATCCAGTCTCGAGCACTTTACAAAATTGTTCAGTAAAATATCCAGTCCCGACCATTTTACAATACTGTTCAATAAAATATCCAGTCTCGAACATTCTACAATACTGTTCAGTAAAATACCCAGTCTCGAACATTTTACAATACTGTTCAGTAAAATATCCAATCTCGAGTATTGTACAATACTATTCAGTAAAATATCCAGTCTCAAACATTTTACAATACTATTCAGTAAAATATCCAGTCTCGAGCATTTTACAATACTGTCCAGTAAAATATCCAGTCTCGAGAACCTTACAATACTGTTCAGTAAAACATCCACTCTTGAACATTTTACAATACTGTTCAATAAAATAATCAGTTCGAGCATTTTACAACACGGTTCACCTTAAAATCCAGTCTCGAACGTTTTACAATACTGTTCATTAAATATCCAGTCTCGAACATTTTATAACTACTGTGTTAAAATATTCAGTCCCGAGCACTTTAAAATACTGTTCAGTAAAATATCCAGTCTCGAGCATTCTACAATACTGTTCAATAAAGTATCTAATCTCGAAAGTTTTACAATACTGTTCAGTAAAATATCCAGTTTCGAGCAATTTACAACACTGTTCAATAAAATATCCAGTATCGAACATTTTTCAATACTGTTCAGTAAAAATTCCATTCTCGAGCATTTTACAATACTGTTCACAAAAATATCCAGTCTCAAATATTTTACAATACTGTTCAATAAAATATCCAGTCTCGAGCATTTTACAATACTGTCCAGTAAAATATCTAGTCTCGAACATTTTACAATACTGTTCAGTAAAATATCCAGTCTCGAGAACCTTACATTACTGTTCAGTAAAACATCCACTCTCGAACATTTTACAATACTGTTCAATGAATCAGTTCGAGCATTTTACAACACGGTTCAGTAAAATACCCAGTCTCGAACGTTTTACAATACTGTTCGACATTAGCCGCATTAAATATCCAGTCTCGAACATTTTATAATACTGTTCAATAAAATATTCAGTCTCGAGCACTTACAATACTGTTCAGTAAAATATCCAGTCTCGAGCATTTTACAACACTGTTCAATAAAGTATCTAATCTCGAAAGTTTTACAATACTGTTCAGTAAAATATCCAGTCTCGAACATTTTATAATACAGCTCAGTAAAATATCCATTCTCAAACATTTTAAACTACTGCTCAGTAAAATATCAAGACTCTAGCATTTTACAATACCGTTCAGTAAAATATCCATTCTCGAACATTTTACAATACTGTTCAGTAAAATATCCAGTCTCGAACATTTTACAATACTGTTCAGTAAAATATTCAGTATGGGAGCACTTTAAAATACTGTTCAGTAAAATGTCCAGTCTCGAGCATTCTACAATACTGTTCAGTAAAATATCCAGTTTCGAGCATTTTACAACACTGTTCAATAAAATATACAGTCTCAAACATTTTTCAATACTGTTCAGTAAAATATCCAGTCTCGAGCAATTTACAATACTGTTCACAAAAATATCCAGTCTCGAATATTTTACAAAACTGTTCAATAAAATATCCAGTCTCGAATGTTTTACAATACTGTTCAATAAAATATCCAGTGACGAACATTTAACAGTTCTGTTCCCTAAAATATCCGGTCTCGAAAATACAGTATTACAGTACTGTACAAGTTCCATACCCACAGTTTACAATCGCAGTCCTCCATGGAAAAAGAAATATGAAAATTTTCGAATACCTGCTCTACATTTGATATTAGATGGAAGTGATAGTGGACATATTCTATAATAAAAGTTGTATCTCGCGACACCAAAGGCGAACGATTAAGAAACGAGTTTGGAAAACCAGATATTCTCCTGCGGAACTGCTCTTCCTTTTTTTCGTTATTGGATTTTAAACCAAATCTAAATGGAAATCTCAATCATCTTGGCGCTCAGCCATTGAAATTTGCATAAAATGCGATTAATGGATTTAAACGCGTTGCAAAGGCGACATATCTCGACGTAAGGATCATATTTTGGATAAAATACCTGGCCAACGCTCAAATATTTACAACACAAAGAATTAATTATATATATATATATATATATATATATATATATATATATATATATATATATATATATATATATATATATATATATACATATATATAATATATATTATGTATATATATTTTATATATATACATAATATATATTATATAAGTCTGTCTCTGTGTTTATGTTTGCATGAACGTTTTCATATCGATTGGAAGAATTAAGTCTGCAATATATATATATATATATATATATATATATATATATATATATATATATATATATATATATATATATATATATATATATATATATATATATATATATATATATATATATATGTATATATATATATATATATATATATATATATATATATATATATATATATATATATATATATATATATATATATATATATATATATATATATATATATAATAGTTTGTGCGTGTATAGCGTGTACGTGTAAAATTAATGTTTGAATATTTTGCAGACTTAATTTTTCCGATCGATATGAAAAAGTTCATGCAAACATAAACACAGAGACAGACTTGTTTGCATATAAATGCCAATGACGGATACAATGGCATAGACAAGGTGATGTTTAAAACCTGGATATATTGCTTTTTAGTGTATTATATATATATATATATATATATATATATATATATATATATATATATATATATATATATATATATATATATATATATATATATATATATATATATATATATATATATATATATATATATATATATATATATATATATGAAATTTTTATCACACCGTGATTTATATACACTCATGAAGCTACAAATGTCATTTATTATCCAATTCACGCAACTTCGGGAGTACCTCTGATGGGGAATTATCACCGAAGAGGAATTTTTTAAGTGATAAATGGATCGGTATCGCCGGGTCAATCCATTTATCACTTTAAAAAATTCCCCTTTCGTGATATTTCCCCCTCGGGGATATTCATTCCCGAAGTAGCGTGAATTGGATATTAAATGAATAAGAAGGCCCATAAAACACTATTTAAACGTTGAAACCATATATTTCGGGCACTTGTTTCTGTGCCCCTGTTCACTGGTAGAATATGGACAGGTGGAAAGTTACAATGGTATATATACAAAAACATGAAGGTGTGGCCTTAGGCCTCCGATGTTAAGGAGGTGGCGTTTCTTAAGAAGGAGGAGATTGACCAAATTCCCTAGTGGTTTTTGGCCTCATTAGCTCCCGTTTGGCGATGGATCTGGCGGTCGCGGTCGCGTTTCTTGGGTCATCTTCTTCAAAAGGGGTCCGAGGATTAAGGTGTCAATGGCGTCCGATTTCCAATGTCCTCCTGACAGGTTCATATTGTTGGTTTGATTGATGATAGCAGATTCCAGCATCTTTCTTTTGTACGGACAGCTACTCTTGAAAACCAACTCCGCCCCACTCCAGTTAATGACATGCCCTGTATTTCTAATATGTAGGAAAATTCCCGAACTCTCCGAAGCGTAACGTACTGATCTTTTGTGCTCTGTTATTCTTTGCGAGAGCGATCTACCTGTCTCGCCTACATAGATGTCATGACAATTACTACACGGTATCTTGTAAACTCCGGCTTCTTCCCTTTTGTTATTTAAGTATACGTTAACGAGCGAACTCCCGATGGATTTGGGATAATGGAAAATGAAAGGATTATTAGAACTGAGTTGCTCGGTGGCCTTTTGGATGTTTTCATCGTATGGAAGCTTTATTTTGTTGTTGAAATCTATTTGTCTGTTGTGAGTGGGACCTCTGTAGTATATTTTATTTGCTTTATTAATAGCCCTCTCGATAATGTGTGGTGGATAGAGCAGTTGCGTTAGGTGTTGGCGGATCGTGTTAAATTCTTGATCCAGGTACTCATTTGAACATATCCTAAGTCCTCTGAGGAATAGGTTGCACCCTACCATGATTTTTACGGAGACGTCGTGGTAGCTTAAGAAAAATGAATGTAGGAGACAGCGAAGGTGGGTTTTCTATATACTGTAAATGCATACCTGTTCTGTTTTCTTATGATCAGTACATCTAGGAACGGCAGTTTTCCGTCCTTTTCCCATTCTGTTTTAAATTTTATGGTCGGAACTAGCGAATTTAGCCTATTAAAAATTCATTAAAGTCCCCCAGCTATTGTCCCAGAAAGTAAAGATATCATCTACGTATCTAAGCCAGATCATATTATGGGGTTTGATAGACGACAAAAGTTCTGTTTCGAAATATTCCATGTACAAGTTTGCTAGAAGGGGTGATAGGGGACTTCCCATGCTACAGCCAAATTTTTGTTTGTAAAAATTACCATTGAAAGAAAACACGTTGTTAGTTACACAGAGGTTGATAAGTTTTAAAGTTTTATCTATGCCAAGAGGAAAATGGTCTTCATATGGTTGTAACTTCCTCTCTAAGAAAAACAACACGTCGGCAATCGGGACTTTAGTAAATAATGAATCGACGTCTAGACTGAGCAGTTTGATGTTGTTTGAGGGGATGTTTAAACTATTAAATTTTTGTATGAAATCTTCTGCATGTTTGACGTGGGAGGATGAGAAGGTTCCTAGAAAGGGTGATAACAAGTCTGCGAGCCATTTTGATAATTTGTACATGAAAGAGCCCTGCTAGATATTATGGGGCGTAAAGGAATCCCATCTTTATGTGTTTTCGGGAGGCCGTAAAAATAGGGAGAGAGGGGTTGATTACCTTGAATGTCTCTAGTAATTCTATGTCTTTTTATTGCCCCTATGGTTCTAGCTGATTTGTTAAACTGAGCAGCAATATTTGTTGTGGGATCTTTCGTTAATTTGTCGTAGGTCTCCGCATCGTTTAGAAGTTCTTGAACTTTATTGATGTATGTCTCCTTGTCTAACAGAACTATTTTCCGTCTTTGTCAGATTTTGTGATGATGATATCCCCCTTTTTCTTAAGCTAACTAATGCATTTTGGAATCTTTTCAGGAGCGAATTTTTGTTGTTATTTTGCTCCAAGACATTTAGCAAAATGCCTTTGAGACATGCCTCTTTCTTTGTCATAGTTGTTTTTTGCAAAATGTTTATCAAAAGCAACTAGGAAATTAAGATTACTCTCGGGACCAGGTTTTAGAGCGAATGAAACTCCAAGATTTAAAACGGTCTGTTCTTCTGCAGTGGGGATGGTTAGAGAGATTCACATTATTGGGAAGGCCAAGATTATTCCATACGCTGTTCCTAATCAGTCTTTTTTAATTTGTAGCACAAATTTCTGGAGTGGGACTCACTGTTTTCAATAGCACCTGATAGCACAAAATATGAAAGATATCTGTACATACCATCATCCCTGCACATGAGGCGAAGTGACGTGGCTAGCTCACTTATTTTTCTTCTAATCACATAGATGTCTTGGTGTGCTTCTGTGCCTCTGTTCACTGGTAGAATATGGACAGATGAAATTTTTACAAGGTATATATACAAAACATAAAGGTGTGGCGTTAAGTCTCCGATGGTATGAAGTGACCGTTTCCTAAGAAGGAGGAGAATGACCAATTCCCTAGTGGTTTTTGGCCTCATTAGCTCCCGTTTGGCGACGGATCTGGAGGTCGCCTTTCTTGGGCCATCTTCTTCAGTAGCGGTCTTAGGATTAGGGCGTCGATGTCGTCCGATTTCCAATGTCCTCCTATATATATACATATATATATGTATATATGTATATATATACATATACACACACACACACAAAACAATTTAGGTAGATGGCAGGAAATGGCAAGAAGATCGTGGTAAGAACTCAGATCTTTACGCTGAAGTCAACAGAAGCTGAAGATTAGCAAGAAGAAATATCTGGACAACAGGTGAATGATGCTGACAAAGCCATGCACTTAGTATGTGGCTAAAATAAAAAAAGAGTAAACAATAATATTTACCTTTTCAATATCAGGCGGGAAGTGTTGTTAATCAGCTGTAGCAACTGGTTTCATTCTTAAACTAAACTAGAGGACAGTACTTTTAGACTCTCGTCAGCGAAAGGAGGGTCCTTGGTTTAATCGTGGCAGACTCCCGTCGAACAAAAAATATTGCGCCTAATCCCAAGGCCAAGAGAAAGAGACGTTCTGCTCACTTCTCCCATAATCCCCCATGTAGGCGGAGCTTTGTCTACCTCCTTATTGCGTCAGCAGGGTAATTGCCGTAATGAGCAAGTACCTTTACGATACGTCATCGCCTACGTAGTTACCCCAGGTGGGAGGCGACTCCACTCAATTGGGTAGACCTTTTTCTCTTGGCCTTGCCTAATCCTGTGGGAACTAAGCCTCGTTAACTGCGGAACTGCTCTGCGATCTCGTTAATAAGAAGCAATACATGAAGTAAATGGTATGTACATTACTTGTATGAAAGTGTTAGTTCAAACATGTTATTCAGAAATGTATAAGAGGAAATGCCCTTTGGGTGAAACAACCCGAATGTGAATTGATCTTGTAATTTTGAGAACGAATTAATATAAAACCGGTCTCGTAGTGTCGGCTACTTAAACAAGTAAAAATGCGTCGAAGTTTCTTCAGCGCAATCGAGTGTTCTGTACAGCGTATAATCAAGGCCACCGGAAATAGATATATCTTTCGGTGGTCTCGGCATAATGCTGTATGAGCCGCGGCCCAATGAATTTTTCACCACGGCCCGGTGATGGCCTATCTTATATCGTTGCCAGAAGCACGATTATGGCTAACTTTAACCTTAAATACAATACAAACTATTGAGACTAGAGAGCTGCAATTTGTATGCTTGATGATTGGAGAGTGGATGATCAACATACCAATTTGCAACCCGCTAGCCTCAGAAGTTTTTAAGATCTGAGGGCGGACAGAATAAAGTGCGGGCAGAAAAAGTGCGGACGGACAGACAAAGCGGCACAATAGATTTTTTTATAGAAAACTAAAACAGGAAACGATAAGTTTGCCGTGATTGAAATTCAAATCTGAGCCTAATATGGGAACCGTGACTGAGATATCTGCCCCTAAGTTGTGTCTAGATTTGTTACGTACTGATACAATTAGACAACCGCGTTCTGAAGGCGAATCAGATTCAAGAATTATCCTCAAGACTTGCCAGACGATGGTCATCGCTTTTCCTGGAAACTACGGGTCTACCAACTACTGCGATTGCTAAAAACTGAAAAAAACATATCACATATCGACGTGTCAGACCAAAATACAGCTAAAACAGGCCGTGGGACTTTCCACTTTTCAAGTTTTTTTGTAATTCTGACAACAATGTGTATGATGAGAAGAGAATTCATTTATCGTAAGTGAAAATTTAACTATCATTATAGGAGAGGTTCTTCATGTGTTCAATGGACATTTAGTTTCTCTATAAAGGAATACATTTAATTTCTACCTTTCATCAGAATATTGTTCATAACGCCAAATAAATTAATGTCTCTGAGTCGCATGTCCCAATTTATCAACTTTACAGTGTAATATTAACAGTATGAAGGGGATTAGATTACCTAATTCATTAGGAATATATCTCCCATACCGAATTTATCTAAAGTACTTAGTTTGATAACAATAATGTTTGCACATATTCTTCCGATTATTACAGGTTTAGGAATGCCTCATGATACTGTTACGATAACTGAGAGAGAGAGAGATACTGTTACGATAGAGAGAGAGAGAGAGAGAGAGAGAGAGAGAGAGAGAGAGAGCAAAACCGACAGACTCTTGCAAAACTGAAAACGTCAGGTTTTATCTTTTAAGTCAATAACCTTTATAAAACCTTTGCGCGGGGTCTTTCATTCAGAAACTCGTTGAACCTGAAACGGCCGTAAATCTATCGATTTACTTCTTTTGCATATATATAGGGAGAGACAAAAAGAGGCTTTGATTGTACAGTTCACTCTTGGTAATAGACTTAAAATCCGGTAGATTAAAAAATGGTGAGAATGACTTTTCCCAATATTTTTTAAAGTGTGAATGTCTAAAAAAAAGTTTAGAATATAATTGCATTATTTGATGCTACTGCAACTATCGAATGATTTTGTTTGGACTTTTTTCGTTCATGCACGTATATGGAATAAGTCACATCTAAAATTTTCCACGTGCAATTTTATACTTTTATAGAGGACAGAAAAATATCTTTATTCACATAACCTTTCTAGATTATTTTTACCACAACTGATAATAACTCAAAATAACGAAGGGAAATAGATCAAAATCACATTCCGGGAAATTATCAAAAGTAGTCTATCAGCAATTATTTGAATAGGATATTAATAAATAAAAATAATACTGAGCACAAAATTACAATAAATGTAAGTTAAAAAAATCGAAGGGTGGAATTAAACAAGTCCTCCGTGGTCGTGTGTTTAAGAAAATTAATGCTCACTGAATATATATATATATATACACATTCATATTATCACTCGTCAGTATTATCGTTTGAATTAGGTGTCATTATTAAAGGAAAGTTTGTAAAGATAATAATAACTAACGTACTTCATTCATTTAAAAGAAGAAATGAGACTTACATCACTCGATTCTCCTTTATTAGTTTCATCGTAATAAAGTCATTACGATCCGTTCCAGAGACTGCTCTTGTAAAACTGTCATATTTTCATCCTGTCATATTTGTCTGAAGCTGATATGAATATGAACTAGTTCCTCCTCTCATTCACAGACTGTTCCTGCTCTCCAAAAATTAATGTCACGCAGTGAAAAAAATTCCCTTAATAACAAACAAAAATATTATGACTGCTAATACAACTAATGGTGCTTATGGTGATGATGGCGATGACACTTAATTGGCAGGTTTACGTTTGACACTTATCACGTCTATTTCATCAGTGAAATATTGTAATATAATTTTTAGACTTATTTTTTTATCTATTTTCTGTAGGACAGCTGCCTTTACATTCAGATGAATTCTTGAAACATTCTTCAGCAATGTTGTCCATTAGCTCTCATTGACCTCTGTTTTTTTATGCCAATCAAGATTTACATAACATGTTCCGTTAAGAGTCATATATATCTTACTAAGTTTTCCATAGAATCCCCTATACACTGGGGATAACCTATATTCAAATAGGATCATATATGTTAAGTGCCCCTGCCATCATAAGGATTTGTACCTATGCTCTTTTGCGTTGCAAATTGATACCCTCGGCCATTTTCCCATTTATAGGTTATCAGGAAACTTTTTTTGGGAAGAGGTTGCTATCTCTGTCCTCTTCTTTACTCAGACAGCGACCCACGTAAGTTTTGTGATTACCAAATGCTTGATTAACTGGTCAGGAAAATACGTGTGCAACAAATTTCTCAGATTCACCTGCTGGGGGTCGATCTTAGAACTGGTGTTGAAGAATTGGTGTAGATAGCTAATCGCGCGCGCGCGCGCGCGTGTGTGTGTGTGTGTGTGTGTGTGTGGGTGTGTGTGGGTGCTTGTCTGTTGTCGTGTAAATAGGTATTTATACTGAATATATATAGGGAATTGTTGGAAGCTTTTACAACAATGTAACCCTAAAATCTTTACAATCCGATAATACAGAGACATTCCATCGGTATACAATTCAGAAACCTACGCATAAGCTCCACTGACTGGCGCAAAAAAAGAAAAAATAATATTTACTCTCAGTGGTTTCCCGTTGTGTCCAATCAGCGTCAGTCTAGATTGCCCTTACTTGACAAACAAGTTCTCCCTGAGCAATGCCACTGGATTATCCTAAAGAGATTTTTCTCTTGCACCTAAATGCAAATGCCACTTAGGACAACAGGTGCATTTTGTTTGTTCAATTTTATTATATTTAGTATGAATGGCATTTCTGGCTATTGTTACCGCACAACTGTCTGAATGATAAGCTATAAACCGGTCCCTGCCTCTTTTCCTTCCAATCGCGTTGTTGGTTTACGAAAACAAGAGCACAATGACTAACCTTCATTCTATATAGTTGAATATAAGACAAACAAAACACGTACTGTATTATATTCAGAGTGAAGGTTTTGCAGTGTTTATTTTTCATGTATACGAAATGTACATTTTATATTCACGAGCCAAGACAGACAGAGAGAGAGAGAGAGAGAGAGAGAGAGAGAGAGAGAGATAACCTCTGGGGAGGGTTGGGAGGGCCTGACTGGGGTTATCTAATTTCAGAACTGGATTTCATTTAATCATCCAAATGTAACTGGGCACAGAACACAGATGGAGAATAATACTACAAATCAATTAGGTTAAATATTACCTTGCATATGCACAGTTAAATGATTCACACAAATGATTACACACTACCAATGCATACATACATACACAAAGCACGTACAATCACACACAAACAAACAACACACGTTATACATATTGATAGATTCATAAACATACAGATATATATATATATATAAATAAAGATATATATAAATAAACAAAATAAAATATAAATATATATATATATATATATATATATATATATATATTATATTGCATGGAAATGTATGTGTTAGTATAATGTGTTTGTTTTTACGCATTTATTCATGTTTATAACGAATATGTTGAATTTTAATATACGCTCTGATATATCCTGAGGAATATCGGCAGTAAAATTTACAGACATAACTCTTCAGAATTCCTTTTATCCTTGAGGTTGCAAGGGCTTCAGCCCCTCTGTTGCCCTTTTATTTCTACCAGAAAGAGTTTGAAATATTTGTTGAGAGTGGATGGGTTAAACTCTGGTCGATGCTCAGAGCAGAAATTTTACCTTAGGGCAGGATGTCAAATTAAAATATTTACCCATTTCAGACTTCCTGATACTTCTGTGATTTTTGTGGATAAGGCATGTTTAATATGTTTGCCATGTCAGTATCTATTGCATTCTAATATTAATCTTGAGTTATTTTGACATTAATCATCTCAAGATATTCTACGGCTGATATAGTCAAGGGATTGTATGTTTCTTAACGAGGCAGAGTTAATAAAAAAATAAACTAGTTGTCAGAAACATTTTTTCTTGACTATCATGATAGCAAATATGAATCGAAACTGTAGCATATGATGTGATTTACAGCCAATTTTGATAGTTTTCACCTATGTAATTGTTATATATTAAAGTGGGACGATTTCATTTCAGAATTTTATTGAATTAAGGAAACGAAATGTCAACCACTCTAAAAAGTGATTTTCAATCTCCATATCCTTGCCTTCCTAGCTACAGCATACAGATACACACACATACACATACACACATTCTCACACACTCACACACACACATAAACAAGTACACTCACACACTATTTCCTCAAAAATTTTCTCTCTCTTCTTACCT
>NC_089742.1:16653167-16658167 GCF_040412425.1 Macrobrachium rosenbergii
GTCTTTTTCTTTCTCTGATAACCAAACTTCATTCTTTATTATCTCGTATTAAGTGGAGTAGATAAAATGAATTTGGAGAATAATTTATGTTTGTTGACATTAGGCCGACGGGGTGGAATGCATTATCCGTAAGTAGGATTGCTGTTGGGATGCAGGGCAAAGGAGGCTCTGTGCGAATGGGATCCTATGGACGAGCGATTGTTGTACGCACGGTTCAAGTCAAATCATGGTAGCATCAGTCTGTTTGTGTGGTATATGCACCAACTAATGATGCGCCTGATGAAGGGAAAGACGCATTTTATGGAATGTTGCAGGAAGGAATGGGAAGAGTTGCCCGACATGATGTTTTGATTTGAATTGGAGACTTCAGTGCAATAATGGGCTGCTCGAATGAGAGCTTTGAGCCTTGTATGGGTAAGATGGGAGTCGGTAGTAGGATGAGTGAAAATGGAGTAAGGTTAGGGAGTTTCTGTCGAGCAAACATCACAACATACACAAGGCGACATGGGTGTCACTGTGTGGAAAATATAAAAATCAAATTGATTATATTGCTGTCAGTAAAAGGCATAGAAGCTCTTTGCTAGATGTTCGTGTTAATCGGGGAGCAGATATTGGTGGTGATCATCATCTCAGCGTTGCAAAAATAAGACTTAAGCTAAAAAGTCAGAAGGGAAAACCTGCTGTTGATAGGTACGATATTGATATGTTGAGAAGGGAAGGAGAGGAAAAGGAGCAACTTAGAATAGAATGCAGAAACAGGTTATTGGTGCTGGAAATATTGGAGGAGAGAGGGAGAGTGTAGATAAATGTCGGGGGATGTGTATAAAGATTTGCATGAGGCTGCTGGATGTAAGATCTGAAGGCGACCCAGATTGAAGAAAAAGATGTGGATGTCTGAGAAAGCGAGAAAGCATGGGACATGATCTAAAAGAGAGGTGAGGCAAAACTGAAGAGTGAGATGCATTTTGTTTGTGACGATGATTTTGAATCAGCAAGAACTAAGTACTTGAGTTTTGATTTAGAGGGTAAAAGACTAACTGAGAGAGATAAAAGAAGATCTGTTAGTGAAAAGTTTGCGAAACTGCAAATTTAATAAACAAAAATGATGGACAGAATCAAAGGATAGCATATAAAGCAATTGGAGAGCTGAGTGGAAGTGCTGGTAAGCGTAAGGATATACCAGTCAGGGATATAGATGGTCATTTATTGACCAAAAATGTTAGTCAGAAATAGATGTAAAGAGCACTTTTAGACAGTTCTTAATAGACCAGTCTCCCAGAAGAGGATATACCGCCTGCTTGGGAAGATTTAAATATTGATGAAGGTGAGATCAGGCTAGAAATAAGGGCAATAAAACAGTTAAAAAATTATAAGGCACCAGGTGAGGATGGTTTATTCCCGGAAATATTTAAAGTGGAGGAGGATAGGTTAGTATTTGTCTTGAAGATATTATTCATTGAGATTTGGGTGACGGGGATAATACCATCAGGTTGGAAGAATGGTGTGATCATTAAAGTTCCAAAAAAAAAAAGATCTGAATAGGTGTGGTAATCGTAGAGGAATCACTTTGTCACCTGTAGTCTTGAAATTTTTCAGTAGAATATTGTTGAATAGGTTGGAGCCAGTTGTTGATGGTATTCTGAGGGATGAACTGGCCGGTTTTAGAAAGGGTTGGGGTTGCAGTTATCAGATCTTCATAGTTAGGCATTTAAAGCAGCAAGCTAATGAAATGAGAATTCCCTTAAGTCTTTGTTTTGTTGATTTTGAAAGTCTTTGATAGTAGTTCGAGACGGACTGTGGGAAAAATCATAAGGCATGGAATACCAGAAAAGTTTGTGACTGTTATCATGAACGTGCAAGAGGGCCAACTTGTAAAGTGATGGTTGATGGGTGTTTGAGTGATCCATTTGAAGTTAAATCTGGTGTGATTCAGGGTGGCATTCTGTCTCCTCTGTTGTTTGTATTGGTCGTAGATTACGTTACAAGAGGGGTTAAAGAGAAACGATGCAGGAAAAATGGGAAACTTCTTGACTTAGAATCTTGATGATGATGTGTTTTGATCTGCGAGACCAGAGAGAAAAGAGTGTGTTAGATTGTCTAGTGAGTGAAGGTCGAAAGGTTTGTTTGTTATTAATAGTGAAAACCGAAATCATGAATATAAATATTGAAAATGCACAGGATTGTCTAATTGAAGGCTTGGTTGTAAAGCAAGTGGATAAGTTAAAATATTTAGGTACTTATTTAGATAAGGATTGTTCTCTGAGGACAGAATTTAAGGAAAATTAAAAAAAGACCCATCAGCCAATGGGAATGCTTAAAAATATTTGGAATAATAGCAAATTTTCTGTGCATACAAAAATCAAAATTTATAAGGTAATGGTTAGGAGTATTTTGATTTATGGGCATGAATCATAGTACAGTACAGTGACTTCGGATAATAAATTCTTAACATCTGAAAATAAGGCAAGCAGAAGAATAATAGGAATTCATTGGAGGGATAGGATATCAAATAAAAGAATTAGAGAATTAACGGGGGTGCAGCCTCAAGATCTGAATATTTGTCTAGGTTCTCACGCCTCATTGTCCCTAGGCCACGCCTCTGTTTGGCCTTAGTATGAGATCTTTTACCAAGGGCAGAAGACCCCAGTGTATCTCAAAAGTACTGTTTGAGGCAATTAGCGTGAGAAGCAACATACTCCTCGACCGGCTGGAGTTAACCCAGGACAGAATGTGAAGGCGTGAGTTCATCGAGGTCTATGTGCATCCCTGTGCGTGCCACAGGAAATTATACATACACACATACATACATACATACATACATACATATATTTATCCATACA
This sequence comes from Macrobrachium rosenbergii, assembly GCF_040412425.1. NCBI lineage: Eukaryota > Metazoa > Arthropoda > Malacostraca > Decapoda > Palaemonidae > Macrobrachium > Macrobrachium rosenbergii. The sequence goes on from NC_089742.1 coordinate 16,656,008, forward strand.
TATATATATATATATATATATATATATATATATATATATATATATATATATATATATATATATATATATATATATATATATATATATATATATATATATATATAAACAAAAGTTACAGCCAGGAGAAGGAAAACTGAAGTCACTGAGATGCTAAAATGAAAGTTAAATCTTATGCAATTGTTCAGTTAGATTTCAGGAAGGCTGAAAGATATGAAACAGTCCAGAAAATACATGTGTGTGGTGAATTATAAAGTCCTAAGGGGGAATATTAAAGACACAAAATCCACATAAATGTCTACTCATAGTAATCCTGTTTAGCTATCTTTCAGACAACCTCCTGGAAAATTGTATTTATTACAGGGTCAAAGAAAATAAAAGTTGACATTTCAACTTAATTGCTTTGACGCTCGTTAAAACATACGAAAGAACAGATTTTAATCATTCAAAAGAATATTTAGATTTGAGTCCAATTTATTTACTTTTTCTGGAAATGTAAGATAGAACATTGTTAGTCTGAGCTTGTTCGTTACTGAAATTTGTTCTGTTTTATTCGGAATTGATTCTTTTGACTAGTCGCAAAAATTGAAATAAAATGGTCCAATTTATTACATGGGAATATATATTCTGTTGCCTATCTTTTGTATTTTATCTTTTGACATGAATGTTTAAAAACCACAGAGTCTGTGATTGACAAGATACATTTTATTAGAAACAAAATTTTGAAAAAAGTTTTTACAGCTTTTCATATTACAATAAAATGTGGCATTTTTTTAACAAAGGGGTATTTAGCCAGATTTTTTTTTTCTTTCAATTTTCCACGAAAGAATTTAATAAATTTAATATCGTTTTTAAAAATTCCCTAATATTATTTGATAGCATAGATCTTTTATTTTTCAAAATGAATTTTGGTTATTAAACTTTACCCAAAACTCAAAATTAAAATATTGAAAAAGCTCAAGAAACATTTATAAAAAAACTGGCATTTTGATATTTATATGATGTCCTGAATATTAGTTTGCATATGTCAACTTTATTTTTTTTAGCTGTAAAAACTAAATTTAATTGTAAATGTTCATCTTTTTAATCTAAACGTCCGTAAAAGATAAAAATAAAAACCGCTCTAACTCAGCTTAAAAATAGAACGCGTAAACATTAAAGAACCAGAGGAAAAAAAACCTTAGCATCCAAATGGTTTGGGTAATGATAGCTAAAATATCATCAACATTTTTTTAGCCATGGTACAGCGAGAAAATAGAAAATATGAAAAGAAAAGGGATGTACAGGTCCAAAGAAGATGATGTTTATTTTGACATTTTATAAAAGGGAACCTAATTTATTATATACGCTTATATATATATATATATATATATATATATATATATATATATTATATATATATATATATATTTTATGTATTTTTAGTATGTATGTATGTATGTATGTATAACTATTAGCAACAATTTGTAATTTATGTGATTCTGACAACCATTAAGCCACAGATGTAAAAAAGAGAAAACAAAGGAATTTCCTTATGAGCATAGGGCTCATGTTACAGGTGGAAATATTCAAAACCATTCAGCACATTTAAATGGTGAAAATGACATCAGTACGGGAAAGAGGACCTCAAGTGGAAGAAAGGAAGTGATGGGATTGAATGAACTGGGGAATTCAGAACAGTGGGTACAAATAGGGGCCTAAGGGAAAAGAACAACATTTGAGTAATGACAGAGACAAAGGAATAATGATTGCAGGCAGCCCTTGAGGGGTATCTGAGTAATGAAGACTTAAATGTGGCAAGAACGGACATTAGACAAGGGTGATTTTGCTTTCTTTTAAGCAAAATACTGAGATGACCCGACAGAAATCTGCACTGTGGCACTTGAAATCAACAGATTTTCCGACAGGTGAATGAAGGCGGTCTGTGGATGACTTCGATTTCCAAGTAAGGTTTCTTCCACGTGGTCGGGACAAAGGGCTTCAGTTGGGCAAGGCGGTGGTATTCCTCGAAATTGAATCAATGGCGTGTGGGTTTGTGGTAAGCCAACGGTGGAGCAAACATAAAATCACAAGTACGAGGAAAAGTTCATTTGGAAATGTGGGTGGGTGGATATATATATATGGTGATGGCCAGGTGTTGATATATCTTATATATATCTTCCA
>NC_089742.1:16668167-16683167 GCF_040412425.1 Macrobrachium rosenbergii
TCAGTAAATAACACTCAGTCTTATCCCAAAAAGCAGTTTAGAGCAGTGTATATATATATATATATATATATATATATATATATATAGTATATATATATATATATATATATATATATATATATATAGCATATAAAGAATATTAAAAAGGATTCTCATTCAACTGGATGGTATTCAATGGAGTTAAGTCTTGAAAACTCCATTAGATACCATCCAATTTGAATGAGGTCCTTTAGTAATTTCACTAATGCACAGAACAATTGTATGTGATAAAGGTAATATATATATGTATATATATATATATATATATATATATATATATATATATATAGCAAAGAAAGAAAGAGGTATATATATATATATATATATATATATATATATATATATATATATATATATATATATATAAGCATTAAGCTACAAACGTCCTTTAATATCCATTTCGCTCTACCTCGGATATAATATAGTTTAATATGTTACCCAAGGGGAATTTTTTAGTTGATAACAAGTTCGTCGTCTCGTGGGCTCGAACCACGGAAGTCAAGAACTCAAACTACAGTGACGGGTATTTAACTACACGGCCAACAAGTGAGGTATAAGTTGATACCGACTCCCACCTACAAATCCCCGTCGAACTCCGGTATTTGTAATTAGAATCGATATAAACCCACCTCTGTCATGTGTTAACAAAGTAGTGCGTTTGTTGCATGCAGCCATATTATGAATGAATTTTTTCACATCACCGGGATTCATATGCAAGCATTAAGCTACAAACGTCCTTTAATATCCAATTCGTCCTACCTCGGAAATAATATAGTTTTATATATGCTACCCGGAGGGGAATTTTTAAGTTGATAATAAATCTGTCGTCTCGTGGCCTGAACTACGAAGACAAGAACTCAGACTACAGTGACGGGTATTTATCCAGCGCTGCAGTCACAAGTGAAGTATAAGTCAGATAATGATTCACCAGCAAAAACACCGTTGAACTCAGGTATTTGTAATTAGAATTGTTATCAACCCATCTTTACAATATTATACATGTAGTGCATTTGTCGCACGCAGCCATATTATGAATGAATTTTATCACATCACCGTGATTCATATACTAGCATTTAGCTACAAACGTGCTTTAATATCCAATTCGCTCTACCTCGGAAATAATATATATGGGGAATGTTTATCATGAGCAAATTATAAACTCTGAGAGATTACGTTACTTACCTCAATAATGTTCTGGGATCTGACTGCAGTTGATTTAGGTAATCATAAAAAAAAGGAAAAATTGGGAATATAACTGAGCTAAAGGCTCTACTCACAAGGCAGTTGTAAGTAAACAATTGGGGTAAGTTTTAAGATTACGTATATTTACATTAAATGAACAATCCAAAGATGAAATGAACTAATCAGGCAGGTAAGGCCTGAGAGATTTATTATAACTATGAACGCTTGAAGGTATATCCATCAATGTGACGATGCTGATAAGGGCATCGTGGGGTTCACGAAGGGCAAGGCACAATTAAGGAAAGGTTCCATTGCTAACATTCCCTCTGTAAATGGAGAGATTTATGAATTAGGGCCTGTAAGTACACAGTATAATATGCATAGGGCAAGGAGGTGCACAGCGAGTACCAATGATGCCTTGAACGCACAATTTTATGTAATTACTTAAACACTTGGATTTACATAACACTGCTCTAACAAGGCGAGGTTAATATGAAAATACTGGCACTTGGAAATGGAATAGGAAGTTCAGTGAGAGAATTAGAATAGTGTGACTAAATAAAAAGAACCTTTTGTAACAGATCACTTTACCTTATAGAAGAGGTGGTTTTAAAGGGCTTCACTGGCAAGAAGACTAAGGCCCTACAAGATGAGACCACTTAATAGGGGCATAGCATTCCGAAGGAGGCAGGAATGAAAAGGGAAGGGTGGTGACTCGCCTGCGTTCAGGTAGGTCTCTAACCTCTCGTTCCTTAGATGAGGCCTTTTAAGACCTCGGTTCAGTGATTATGATGGTTCCTTGTGCAGATGGAGCTAGTGTCGTTCCTCTATTCGTGCACGTCATTTGATTCAGGGTCCTCATATTGTGAATCAATTTCACATGTTCCTACAGGAGCCACACCTTTCTCTCAACCTGCTTTATTCTGCCTCCGGCCAGAAATTAATCTCCTCGCGGCCTTGTGCTCTGAAAAACAAAGGGCTTCCAACAATCACATATTCAAAGAAAGAAAGTGGGAGAAATATACAGTGGAGTTAACAGATTTTAGAGGGGGGACAATATTCCTTTCGCCCCTCCTTGTCAGACAGTGCTAAGCAATGCATTGTATTCTTACTTCTGAGTTTTAAATTAAGCTTTTGGTAGCCCAGTGCTTGGGAAGATGGAGCAGCTCCCAGCCCAAGTTGACACATTGCACTTTTACTCAGGTGTGAATGTGTACCAATCCATGGATTCAGCTGACAAATGCTTTACATTACTCTAATATCCTCTTTAAGGGCACTCATGTATTCTTCCTAACCTAAATTTCTCTGTGTCATGTGAGATATTTGAAAAAAAAATTCTTGGTAAAGAATTCAATATTTTACATTAATAGCAGAGTAAAGAAAAGGTTTTAAACTTAGATTACTGTTACTTTAAAACAGGCACAGTTACAAATATAAGAAAGTTACTGTAAATATTAAACACTAATTGCAAGTGATTTCCTTTAGGTAAATCTTAAAATAAGCATGCACTTAACTTTTAGCAGTCATTTTTACAGTTAAGGACATGCAATTAGTTTGCCTTGATGAGACATTACAATGAAGTATACATGGTCGTCGGTTAGGTGTTGCCATCTTACTTTAGTCGAGGGTATAGTGCCTATGGTTGCCTTTGGAGATGTAGCTAAGTACAACGAAGGACAGACAAATATGTAAAGGACACGGACTTTTCGAGTTATGGAAAAAAGCAGATGACAGATTCCACAATGAGTAATGACAGTTATAGAAGAGTGATGATTAGTATCGAAATTATACTCTTTAGCCCATGAAAGGCTTACCCATTCTTAGCCCAGGGACATCAGTGCAGTCAAGGACACGACTCCTCTGGCAGGATTATCTGCCAGCGTCTATGATAACGGCACTGTCAAGTTGGCACTTATATGATAATACGTAATGGTTTTGGCATCATGCTTTTATAGGCATATAAAAAGAGGGTAGTCCTAAGACTCATGAATTTGGAAGGCCTGTCAATTGCACTCTGCATTAGCAGAGTGAGAAGTAAAGTAAAATTTGCGCCTTGGTAAGGTGTAAAATAAAGGCGAGGGGTACTCAAAGGGAGATAAAAAAAGAAAAATGTTAAAGGAAAAGAATAAATTACAGGATTACTAGGAAAAGAAATAGCGAAGTTATCGGGCATCTTCTTCTGGAGACACAGAGGTGCCAAAGAACCCTCGCACAATGCGCGGGCACTGTGCCAGTTTGACAATGGTGCCAGGAGAGCCTGGGGCGACTCCCTTTTTATGCTACCTGAAGTCTTTTATTCACAACATTTTCTGCCATAAACCTCTTTTACATTGATTTTTCTTGGTAGGGGTATTGGTCGAACTGAGCCTGAGGAGGACATTGGAGCGTCAGCTTCTCTGGCGGGTAAAGCAGGGGCATCCGTTACAGGCTCTATCCCAAGTTGTCGCAGTTCCACGAGTTCATTGGCCATTTGAGACATGGCAGAATCCTTACTCATGGTCGTGTTTGCCGTGGACTGGGAAAGAGAGGAAGAGGTCGTGGTGGACGTGATAGGCTCGCATGTTACCAATACCAGCTCAGGCAAGGGTTGTGAGGCCGCACCTTCGGGTGAGCTTAAGCTGTAGTTGGAAGAATCCGTCTCTCTTACCGGCACTGGTAGCGGAGCCAATCCGGGAGAAGAGAGGGGATTTGGATTGGGATCTCTTGAATGGTAATCTGGGCGCATCGGGACGCCAAGTACCAAGGCAGGATCAGGGACTGGTATTGTATCGGGAATTTGCTCGTCTTTCAGGACAGACGGAGCTTGGTACTGCTCAGTGCACTCAGGCGGTACTGGCAGAGATTGTGAATCAAATTTGGGATCTCCTGGAGGGAGGTCTAGTTGCTGTCTTGGCACTGGCACTGGGGCAAGGCCGGGCACTGGAATGCAATCTGAAATCGACTTTGATGGAGGTGGCCACTGCACATTGTAATCAGGTGGTATTGGCAGTGGAATGAATGCAGGTGTTTGAGGCTCACTTATGCCTAAAGAATACCGAAGGGCTTTGACACCTGATGGCTGTAATTTAGATGAGAACAGCAGTCCTGTCCCGGGAGTGATGTCATAACTCTTCAAGAATATAGCTTGCTACTGCAAGGTTGTAGGTTTTGGATCTATGAGATCTTGTGACTCTCAACTGAACAGTAGGGAGTATCATTTTAAATTGATTGCTACCATGAATTCTGATGAGTTTGTATTGGTTAATGTTAGCTCCATAGGGAACTTTGTCCTCCCTTATGAGGGAAATTTGCACACTGGAGTCATCAAATGCCTTGACCTGGCATGTGGGGTACCTACTTTAAGTAGGTGCCACATATATAGAACCCTCGGCTGGGGGGCCTTAGGACTTTGGATTTGTAACTGCCAAAACAATGGCGTGAGTACTTGATTTATTATTAGGGCATTTTGCCCATGTGGGTGAGTGGCCATAAACTTTGCAAGCTCTGGCTGTAATCTCTTCGTGTCACTGTCCCTTAGGAGGGTGCAGGCTTGTTATTTGGTACCCCAGGAGTCTGGGGGACTTGTGAGGGATTCCTGGGAGGGGGGGTTTGAAAGGCGCTGTGTTCGGTACCTGGGGCTTGTTTTGTCACTGCTGTGTGGGATGTCAGGCTTTCTTACTGTACCCATATGCAATGGGCTTCTGTGAGTGCCTGTTTGGCCAATATATTTCTTGTCACAACTTTTACAAGGAATGGAATAAAGGCAGCGGGTAGATGAAAATGGGGAATTCTTTATAAGCAAATTACATACCGTATTTGAGCCTTTAAAAACTAACTTTACATCAAATGCCTATGTACCATAGGTAATCCATAAATATTCCCGTTTTAAGGTAAAACCAACATATTATGGCATGAATATTTGAATAAAATGTATTATGCATTTTTAAGGCCTTATCCATAAAAATCTTTGGATATTGAAGTTTTGCACCAATGTCACATATTTTGCCTATCTCTTCATCTAAAAACTCAGGACTGCAAATTCTTAAGGCTCTCAAGAACATCGAAGAAAAAATAGATAGTTTTACTTTACTATGGTACTCTGAGTAATAATGAACATAGGAGCATATACTTGTAAGCTTGCGATATATGTTGAATTTAAAACTACGGATGTGTCTATAGACTTGTACGTCTAAAAATGGTAACATTGACTCTCTTTCCTGTTCAACAGTAAATTTAATTGAGGGAACCAGATCATTCAGTTTATCTAAAAATTCTTAAATGTTTCCATTTACAGGCCAAATATAAAAAAAATATCCACATATCGATACCATATAGTACCAGTCGGTAAAATATTGGGTAACATTCTAATTTCAAAAAACTCCATGTAAAGATTACTAAGTACCGGAGAAAGTAACATTTGTAATCTTTACATGGAGTTTTTTGAAGTTAGAATGTTACCCAGTATTTTACCGACTGGTACTGTATGGTATCGATATGCGGATGATATTTTTTTTTGTTTTTACGCGAGAAGAGGGAAGAAATTTTAGATAAACCAATGATCTGCTTCCTCAATAATATATATATATATATATATAGCAGTATATATATATATATATATATATATATATATATATATATATATATGTATATACATCTACTAGTCACTTTTACCAGACACATATGTAATTCTAATATCCACAATGACCTCTAACTCTGAATTTACGCTTTTTGGATATGCTTCTAACTACGAAGCCGTAAGATCCAAATGCTGAAAACTGGATGAGACTGTGATGGCCGGTCGTGAAATGACCCCGCATCACCATAACCGCTAAAGGAGGTCCTGTTGCTGACCTGACCACGAGAAGGATAAAAAAGTCTAGTTGCTCTTCATACAAACATATACCTGTCATTTTCAGATATATGTATTAGAACTGAATAGACCTATCCTCACCATCGTAGCCACAAGTGGGTAAATCGTTTTAATTAAGCTTATGCTGAAATATATGTAGAATCTACTGGTCACTTTACCAGACATATATGTATTTATTGAATAACAGCCTTTTCGATTGAATTTTGTAAAGCTTTGATATGGTTGTAATTGTGAAGTCGAAGAGGTCTAAAATTGAATGGGGAGCGTAGCCGAAACAAGGAACGAACCCACGTCACCATAACCACAAGGAGGTCCTGTTGCCGACCTGACCACGAGAAGGATAAAAGTCTATTACCTCTCATACATATGATTGCCCACTTGGCTACGATGGTGAGGATGGGTCTATTCCAGCTCTAATACATATATCTGAAAACGACAGGTATATGTATGTACGAGAGGTAATAGACTTTTATCTTTCTCGTGGTCAGGTCGGCAATGGGACCTCCTTGTGGTTATGGTGATGCAGGTTCGTTTCCCACGACCGGCCATCACAGTCTCTTCAATTTCTTGTGTTTGGATCTTACGGCTTCGTAGTTACAACCATATCAAAAAGCAAAAGAATTTATAGTTATGAGAGCATTGTGGCTATTAGGAATTATATATATATGTATATATATATATATATATATATATATATATATATATATATATATATATATATATATATATATATATATATATATATATATATATATATATATATATATATATGACTTTTTTTTTATCACACCGTGATTTATATATATGATTTATGGTTGTTACACACTCCACGTTACCAATATTCTCGATGGGGAATTATCACTTCGCGCTCGATAGTGATAAATGGACACACTTGGCAGTACCGTCCATTTATCACTTATAAATTCCTTCGATGATAATTTCATCGGGGATATATTCCTGAGGTAGTGTGATTTGATATTAAGCGATATTTGTAGCTTCATGATCATATATATATATATATATATATATATATATATATATATATATATATATATATATATATATATATATATATATATATATATATATATATATATATACACACCACATGAGAGTTGTTTTTGTGAGGTCAGCATCTATCAAAGGAAATAGAAGGCTATCAAAACGAACGGAGAACTTCCATCCTATTTCCTGTCCAGAATAGAAACGTAAAAATATATATATTTCTTGGGTCCCAAAACAAATCTGGGAGATTCCATTTCTGAAATTGAAGAAACCACCGAAATCGCTGCTACCCACTTACTTCTTCTACTTCAAATTAAAACCACTTATGCAAAGTTAAGTATACCCTTTAGTTTTACCAGACCACTGAGCCGATTAAACAGCCTCCCAGGGCTGGGCTCCGAAGGATTATTCATTTTCCGTGGCTAAGAACCAATTGGTTACTTTAGCAACGAGATCTACAGCTTACTGTAAACCAACTGATGATTATAGCGAGAAATTAATTTCATCACCAGAAATAAATTCCTCTCTTAACCTTCACCAGCCGGCCGCGGGAATTGAACTCCGGCCCATCGATTGACAGTCTGAAGCTCAACCGGTTCGGCCAACAAAGGGCTAATTCTTATGCAAAGTAAGAGAGAGAGAGAGAGAGAGAGAGAGAGAGAGAGAGAGAGAGAGAGAGAGAGAGAGAGAGAATCGTGAAAATATACCTTTTGTTCCATATTTCCAATGGAATGCATGTCACTTATCACCGCTATGTAAGATTAGGTCTATAACATCGATAGCAATCAGCACGTATGGATTCTTTCTCATTTAACATTTATTGTTTAGTCAGTCGATCAGTCTACACGAACATAAGATTTGACAGCTTAAACTCTATAACTTAGAGCAGATTTTGGTAAATTATGTACATTTCACGACCAGCAACGTCTTGTACGTGAAAAAAAAAAAAAAAAAATATGCTCGTGTTGATGATACATGCTGATCGATCGTCTCTAAAATTATTCACAATTATCAGAGGTGTTTTTTTCCTGCAATTGCTGCAAATGAGCTGACGATTAATCCATATACACGGCTGTAAAAGGCAGGCATTGTAGCAGGAACCAGATATATGGGCAGTGCCACATGGGCAGTAGTACAACTGCACCCTTATCTCTCCAGCAGTGAATGGAAACATCGAATCCTTCTCGCCAATATATTCGAGGTGATGAACACATCATACGCAGACAGCATTGCCTGGAAATAGTACTCATCAAGGGAGTGTTTATTTAACTGTTTATTTATTTGCCTTGGTAGTTTTCTCAGATTTGAAATAGTACAACACACATGACTGGTTCACGGTTATAAACTAGCGTCACCGTAACTTTGGTCTGTGGCAAACAAGTATGATATTACACGTCAATATTTACGATGGAATGTCATTGTGATTACCTAGATGAAATTACATTTTTTATGAGATGCTACGTAACTTATTTTTTTAAAGATCTTTAGGCATGTTTATTCTGAGAAAGGATTAACATCCCATTACCAAAGAAGACAGGTCTACTGCTCTTTCACTCTCTCTCTCTCTCTCTCTCTCTCTCTCTCTCTCTCTCTCTCTCTCTCTCTCTCTCTCTCTCTCTCTGGGTGTGTGTGTGTGTGCTTCTGTCTTTACGTACGTCTTTCGCCTGTCTGTCTGTTAGCACCAAGATATTGTTGCTAGATGAATATTATTGGCAATAATAGTTATGTTTCTCTGCGTTTCTCGGTTTTATTGCAAAAGTCATCGGCTATTATTGTTTTCTTGCGTATTCGCCTGTCTGTATCTCGAGTACTTACGTATGTGAGGCGGTCTCTTGTTTAGGAAGAAACAGGAGAATGAATAATACCTGTAAAGTGGATTCTGAGTCAGTCTACAGGGGGAAGCCATTACTGCTACAATGCTTTTACGAGGAGAAGCTACTTTGCATAAGCAATCACTTACCAATATCACCTCTAGGTTTCTTGCCTTTTCCTTGTATAAAAAAAGCCTCCTTTGATTGTATTCCCTTGTGGGTATATATAGCATATATATATATATATATATATACATATATATATATATATATATATATATATATATATATATATATATATATATATATATATATATATATATATATATATATATATATATATATATGTATGTATATGTATGTATATGTATATATATATATATATATATATATATATATGCACAGTATATCATGTAATGGTTTACTGTGCGTTTTTTCTTTTCTTGTTTTTCTAAAATAACGTGTATCACTTTCATTGCAAGGTTTTAAGTAAATATAGAATATTTGTTACTCTTGCAACAATATATTTTTATCAATGATTTCAAATAAATTTATCTAACTCGCTTGTGGCATCTCAGTTATGATAATAACTCATCAAAAATCACACCACAGCAATTCATCCCAGCGCTTCTTTCGCCCTACAGAATATAGACAAGTCCTCTGTGTGTATACACACCCTGACAAGAGTATTGTTTTTCCTTACTCCACAATAAGTCAGAGTCCCTTGCTGGGTACCACTGGTTCGTAGCCACGTTAAATAAGTCTAATCCTTCGCCAGCCTCTAGGAGAGCTGTTAATTACCAGTGGTCTGGTAAAACTAAGGTATACTTAACATTTTCTCCATATGAAAAGAAGCAATCTCCGAAAGGTCTTTTTATTTCAAGCAGGATGACGAGTAGGGGTTGGTATACATTAGGACGGCATTGTGCCAGCAAGGTACCTTGCACTTTGGCGGCCAATAATTGATAGTGAGGAGATGTAGACCTTTGGACTCCACCAACAAACAAAACTAAGAGTGGCATAAAATGAATGAATAGTTTAAAATTTCCTAGCTAACAGTAACCACTGTTTCTTCATTTAAATCAGTTTGTAAAGAAATTATTGGAAACAAGGTTTTTTCAGTAATGCTTATTAGTTTCTTGAAATCCATTAAACTCTTTTATTTTTTACTTTGTTGTAAGGAAATTTTGGAAAAAATACCACTCACCTTCACTTTATGTCTGTATATATTATTTTGGACATTTTGTTTTATGACAAAGACAATTAGGTACCTGTGCTTTCCATTTACTTCATTGGTAATAACATCCGAATTGTCTAAACAAAATTACTTATTGATTCTACTAAATGTTTGCCGGAAGATCTGAGATAAAAAAAAAAAAAAAAAAAAACTGGATCAAGAAAATATGAAAATAAGACAGTGAAATAAGAAGATTCAGAGATTTATGAAGAAATAGTGGTTACAGATTTACGAAGAAATAGTGGTTACAAATTTACGAAGAAATAGTAGTTACAGAGGCTGGACGGCAAAATTAGAGATTATGGGGCTGATGAAACCATTGTTCAGATAGTGGAGCAGCTTCATGTGATTTCTGGCTAGAATCGTTCATTTGATGATACAAGCATGAAATTTGGTATGAATATACGCTGTACGTCACTTTTTGAGAAAAAGTGCTAGCCATCAAAAATTCCAGTATGGCCGCCAGCACACCAAAAACAGCCATAAGCCACAAAAACGCCGATCTATTGCAATTTATTTCCAATTTTTGCTACAAAAAAAAAAAAAACTACTAATGAAGGGAAGGCAAGTGAGGATAAGCTCTTCTGTCTGTGTCCCAAACGGTTGCAAAACAGAGTCGACTTTGCAGTCAAGTCAACACTATTGTTCCTCAGGCAGGGGGGATTCTGCAAACAGCAAAGGGGCAAACAGAAAGTTTTGGCACCAAAAAATCAGTTGCAATATCAGAGAAAAGACTATTCATGCATGAGAAGGAAAACTCTAAAATTAAGCCATAGAAGTAGAGCCAAGAGAGTGTCTGTTGTCACTACCAGGTCATTAATTGAGACGTGACATTGCTGTGGAATCAGCAAGGTTAACATCAGCTAAACTGGCAGAAGGTTACACCAAATGTTACCTAATCAGCCCCAAAGAAATTAGATAGCCACACCTGAGCTGAAAGGATGTGCCAGCCCGGAGAGCCGAGCCAAGGATGACAGGGGCTTCAGTTAGTTAACAGCTCTCCTAGGGCTGGCCCGAAGGATTAGATTTATTTTACGTGGCTAAGAACCAACTGGTTACCTAGCGACAGGACCTACAGCTTATTGTGGAATCCGAACCACATTATGACAAGAAATTAATTTCTACCACCAGAAATAAATTCCTTCTAATTCTTTACTGGCCGGTCGGAGTCTAACGCTGGGCCAACAGCGTGCAAGCCGAGAGCTGACAGGGGGCTTCAACATTATCTGGATGGTGTACAGATTGCATGGGATTTAAATGATATGGGATGAACGATCATGTCAGGTGTAGGGCCACAGCTCGAACCTAACTGTATCCCATACATGAAAGTGAGCAAAGGTGGTAAAAGGATAAACCCTCGGCCAGCTCTACTTAAGCTCAAGGTATCTTATCATGGATGCCAAACCAAAAATGCAAACTGACTGGATTAAATGTTGTCTTTTTCAAGAGGGCAAAAGTGATGAAACACTAATTTCACCTCTTAGCTTATTTCAGAGGAAACAGGACTCTGCTGGATATGTTAATCTTGCAATAAAAGTACCATTGTTTCATGTTCTTATTGCTATATCAATATCATTTGATCCAGTAGGGTTAGATGATGGAGAAGGCATAGAAACTACATCTATAAGAAATAAAGCAAAATACCATAACAACTGCAGACTTTTGTTTAATAATACCAAACTAAAAAGAGCTTAGAAGAGAATAGTGACTCAGTAAATCAAGCACGAAAGAAAACCATGGAAAGAGATCAAGAATCTCAGACCCTCCAAAGGCACAATGCGTTTTGTGTGAGGAAGGGGACGATATATCAAATTTAAGACAAGCAATGACAATGCAACTGAATGAAAAACTCAATCAATCTGTCAAGACCCTAAACAGTAGAAAGCTCCCTACAAAGTTAAGTGCTGGTGATGTTTTTGCTCAAAAACTGAAGTATCACCCATGATGCTTAGCAGCCTTATACAACTCAGAGAAAAACATCTATATGTGATAAAGCAAGAGGAGAATCGCCATGATCAATAAAAAGAATTATATCCTGTGGCTTTTTCCGAACTTGTTATCTACAACATTGATAAATTAAGGTTAATAATATGAAACATCACCTGTAATACTCAGACTTTCTGATTTAGCTTCCCCATACAAGCACTGGCTAGAACAACTAGGTGTATACTTCCCCTAGACGTCAATACCACCAGATTAAAAGAGCAGTTATTCTTTAGAATCCCTGAGCTTGAGTCCCACAGGAAAGGGCGTGATGTTCTTCTAGCATTCAGAAAAGACATTGGCACAATTCTGTCTGATGCTAGCAAGTACAGTGAAGCTATTCATCTGGCTAAAGCTGCATATATCATTCGAAGAGAAATGCTTGCTCATAAGACACAATTCAGTCAAGATTTACGAGAAGGACTTGGAAAGGAAGCTGTTCCACAGGCACTTCTACAGTTTGTATGCAGCATTTAGCATGGTGTTGACATCAGGCCCCATCTGGACCATGGTGTTGCACAACTTTTACAATACAACTGCTATTCTAAGTATAGTGAAGGGTAAAAAAAAAACCGCAGGCTTTCAAAACACAGCGAAACACCTTTCCCTTATATGCAAGGATGAAAGTGTTTGCCAAAACAAGAAACAGAGAATTAATTGACAAGCTTCATGAAAATGGAATTAGCATATCATATGACAGTGTTGGACATATCAGGACTGTTAGGTGAGTGTAGTAAAGCAATATGTGGAAGATGATGTTGTGTGTCCACCCATTTCATAAAGGGAGTTTTTACAACTTGCTTTAGGGACAGCATAGGCCACAATCCAACAGCCACATCAGCTAGCACATCCTCCATGGCACAAGGCATTTGATTGTTCCAGCATTCAAGTCCATGGAAGAAGTTTCCTGATCTTCCTGAGTCATTCGCGAATATCCCACCGGCCTTCTTCCACAGAAGGAATCCAAAACCGAACACCACTGATGATGAATCAAAACGGTTAGAAAATGTCCATGACACCAAAGTGTAGATGATTCATTCAATATAATATGGTTAGTGCATCAAGTAGGCAAAGAAGACTTGATCTCTTTGCCTGGAAGTAGAGGTCTTAACCCAGTCAACTAAAAATGCGTTAAGGGAAAGTGCAAAAACAGCAGCCTATCAGGCAGGTCATATTTGGGGACAACGTTTAAATATGATCCAGAACTTCAATGTCCTTCTAGGTGGGGATGGACGAAAGAGGATGGCAACTGGAGAATTGTGTGGACCACACTTGAACAGATTTATGCTGCCGGAAATTGACTAAATGTAGATGCAAGACGGACATTGGTGGAAGGTGCACATGTGAAAAGACAGCATTAGACTGCACTGCACTCTGTAGCTGACCTTGTCATGCATCTTCAGGAGTCTAAAACACTGACAGAAGGAAAATAGACGCTAATATATACTCTGATCATAATTCTCAAGGATGCACAAAATTAATAATGATTTAGTATACATTATATATATATATATATATATATATATATATATATATATATATATATATATATATATATATATATATATATATATATATATATATATATATATATATATATATATATATATATCACACATTACCACAGGTGAAAAATAAGAAACGGGGTGTAGGTCCTGACCGGTCTCGACTTTATTTCCAAGCCATTGACGAAGGACTGATACAGAGTGTGAGAAGTCACAAATATATATACTACAAGAACAGTACTGACGAACATACACAACCGTTAGGGGCTCCATATCCTCACTCAGGTCGGTGTCGAGGTAGGAGTGGCCTTAAAACTCATTTGGCTAAAAATCACATTTAGACTCTCAGGGACATTGCTGATAAACAGACCATACCCTTACCCTCAGATCCACACTCCGGGACAGGTGTCATGGAGGCGGAGTTTGAACTCATTAACATTACTACTCCTGTACTGTGTTTGGCAAATATGATAATCCTATTTTCATATATCTCTACTGCCTAATTTAAAGTTTAAACAATTACAAATTTCTTTGATATTAAAGGATCAAGTTTATACATCCCTTGACTGGGATATTCATATTATGGTTGTAACTTCTTTTATGAAGCTAGATTCAATGATACCCCCTCCAGTGCATTATTAGAATATACAACTTTTTGCCTTCCCAGTTGATAGCATGGATTGTTCTCACTAACATGTACAAATATACCACTGTTCCTTGTGCATATCTCACACATTTCTTATGTTGTTCAATTCCTTTTTCCAGTGCTTTCTGAAGTTTGGCCATATAAAAAGTTGTCACAAGACTTACACGGAATTTTATATACACAATTCCTTAATATTGTCTGGGGAGTTTGATAAGTACATTTTTCATTGTTGCATTGTTCTTAAATGCGACATTAACACCAAAATTCTTAAGAAGATGAGGGATATCTTTCATACTATTATTATAAGGCAGAACAAGCAAATTTTTTGTGTTGTAAGGTTCTTTCTGGTTTTGATACATAGTCTTTTTTGCCGCTTCAAATGCACTGTTTAATACACTATCAGGATATTTCAATTTTTTGCCTGCATTCCTAATCTTACCTATTTCATCATCAATATATTCAGGGCTACATACCCGTAATGCTCTTAAAAACATAGATGAAAACACTGGACTTTTTAACCTTATTGCTTTGTCCAGAATAGAATACATAGAAAAGAAACACAGGGGTTTATACACACTATATTTAAAACCACTACTATTTCTTCTGCATGAGACATCCAGAAACTAAGCACCCATAATTTTCCATTTCCATCGTGAATTTAATTGATGGTACTAATTGATTTAACTTAGCAAAAAAGTTTTTTACATCTTGGTTCCCTGGCCATACACAAATTATGTCGTCAA
>NC_089742.1:16688167-16720667 GCF_040412425.1 Macrobrachium rosenbergii
GTTCCATCATACAAGCTAAAGGAAGTACTTAGTAGATATTCTCAACCCATTAGTAGGTACCATCTCAAATGCAAATATCAAGAATAATGTGGACCTGATAAATAAACTAAATAGTGTAGAGATTAATAGTGAATCCAGGCTTGTAAGTTTTGATGTTGTATCACTATTCACAAAGGTGCCAATAGATGATCTGATGGCGTTTTTATCTGAATTGTTAGAGAACACACAGCTGGATATCCCATTTTCTAAAAGTACTTTAATTGAACTGATTAAATTATGTGTAAAAGATTGTAAATTTGAATTTAATGGTAAATTTACTCACAAAATTTTGGTATGGCAATGGGAAACCCTCTATCCCCAGTGTTAAGTAACTTATATATGGAATTTTTGAAAAGAAGATATTAAACAACATAATCCCACGTAATGTAACATGGTTTAGGTATGTTGACGACATAATTTGTGTATGGCCAGGGAACCAAGATGTAAAAACTTTTTTGCTAAGTTAAATCAATTAGTACCATCAATTAAATTCACGATGGAAATGGAAAATGATGGGTGCTTACCGTTTCTGGATGTCCTCATACGAAGAAATAGTAGTGGGTTTAAATATAGTGTGTATAGAAAACCCACTAATATTTCTTCCTATGTGCATTTCTATTCTGACAAAGCAATAAGGTTAAAAAGTCAGTGTTTTCATCTATGTTTTTAAGAGCATTACGGTATGTAGCCCTGAATATATTGATGATGAAATAGATAAGATTAGGAATGCAGGCAAAAATTGAAATATCCTGATAGTGTATTAAACAGTGCATTTGAAGCGGCAAAAAGACTATGTATCAAACCAGAAAGAACCTTACAACACAAAAAATTTGCTTTGTTCTGCCTTATAATAATAGTATGAAAGATATCCTCATCTTCTTAAGAATTTTGGTGTTAATGTCATTTAAGAACAATACAACAATGAAAAATGTACTTATCAAGAACTCCCCAGACAATATTAAAGGTGTGTATATAAAATTCCGTGTAAGTCTTGACAACTTTTATATTGGCCAAACCGGGAAAGCACTGGAAAAAGAATTGAACAACATAAGAAATGTGTGAGATATGCACAAGGGAACAGTGGTATATTTGTACATGTTAGTGAGAACAATCATGCTATCAACTGGGAAGGGCAAAAAGGATTGTATATTCTAATAATGCACTGGAAAGGAACATCATTGAATCTAGCTTCATAAAAGAAAGTTACAACCATAATATGAATATCAGTCAAGGGATGTATAAACTTGATCCTTTAATATCAAAAGAAATTTGTAAATTGTTTAAACTTTAAGGTAGGCAGTAGAGATATATGAAAATAGGATTATCATATTTGTAAACACAGTACGAGGGTAGTAATGTTAATGAGTTTCAAACTCCGCTTCCATGACACCCTGTCAGGTGTGGATCTGAGGTGGGGTATGGTCTGTTTATCAGCAATGTCCCCTGAGAGTCTATTGTGATTTTTAGCCAAATGAGTTTTAAAGGCCACCCCTACCTCGACACCGGCCTGAGTGGGGATATGGAACCTCTAACGGTTGTGTATGTTCGTTAGTACTGTTCTTGTAGTATATATATTTGTGACTTCTCACACTCTGTATCAGTCCTTCGTCAATGGCTTGGAAATAAAGTCGAAAACCGGTCAGACCTATACCCTGCTTCTTATTTTTCACCTGTGGTAATGTGTGATAAATATGAATCACGTACAAAATGATAATAATCATATATATATATATATATATATATATATATATATATATATATATATATATATATATATATATATATATATATATATATATATATATATATATATTATATATATATATATATTTATATATATAATCATATATATATATATATATATATATATATATATATTAAATTGTATTATATATATATATATATATATATATATATAATATATATATATATATATTATATATATATATATATATATAATTTGTTTGTTAATTGTTGTATGATATTATATATAAGATTATTTATCCTATATATATAGTGTATGGATATTATACTATATATATATATATATATATATATATATATATATATATATATGACTATATAGAATATAAGAAGTATTCAATATAAATATTATTTATTTATCAAATATATGTTTCTGTGCATGTATAGATATAGCTTAAAGTAACACAGATGTAACTTATTTATCTAAATTTGTATATATTCAAATTTCATGTTTGTAGTTTTCTATTAAATGAAACATTATAAATTCCGTACAATGAGCATTATGAATTTCTTTAACAATTTTAGTAAGTTGGTATTTTAATGTTTAGTCAGTTTCCTCTGAACCTCGTCGCCCTGTGATACTAGGTCAAAGTACTCATCATTGGTTCTCTGGTCTTCCGAGTACTGACCAACTATGCTTTTACAGTTATGGTCAACTACTGTGGAGTATACGATTTTAATGCTGATTTAAAGCTTTAAGTTGGTTTATCATGTCTTGGCGATATCAATGAAATTTTATCAAATTTAATAAAGTCTAGATGTTTTATTGGTGTTCCTTTCTAAATCTCATCCCTGTCTATTCTGAAATTTTCCAACATTAGTTCAAGAAAATCTCGTGATCGAAAATGCAGGAATCTAGCGAATGTTGTTGTGTCTATAGTCAGTGAAGATTGTCTCGAAGTGATACAAGAGCAAATGAAAACTTTGAAAATGCCCAAACTGCTGCTCTGTTTCTAACGTGACCAAAAGGAGAAATGAGATATTTAGACTAATGGATAATTGTGATAATCTTCATCTGGTGAAGTCTGAAATGATTATTTTGTGCAAGTTACGTGATAAATATGATGAATGTTTTTCTAATATGAGAAGCATTTAATAGATTCCAGTGAACGAAACACAGTAAATAAGAGGCATTCAGAAAATACAGTATCTATTTATCGTTTCATTACAGAAATGAATAACTGGGTCAAGGAAAGTGAATTACAATTTTGACTGCAGACCTTGATAGAAAAGTCTTTGTTCCTCATCCACTCAAATGGACCAAGTCCAGCAGAACTAGTGTAAGATCTGCTCGCCTCAAAGAGAAAGCTAGACTGGCAGAATTGATGGCTCAACATGCTATGAGAGAAAAAACAAAAGTGATGGAAGAGCAAAAACTCAGACTTAAGCAGGAGAGGGAAGAGCAAGAATTTATACTTAGAAAAAGAAAGAGCACATTGGAATTAGAAACAAAAATTGCAATGTCTCAAGCAAGAGAAAGAGTTTATGCTGAAGCTGACAATATCTCGGATATCGTGAAAAGATACTCCTCCCCAGTTGAATCCAAATGTAGACCTGTTCCAACCAAGTAAAACCTTCAGATATAACAGCAGATACTCCTCAGTTGAAAGCGAACGTTCCCTGTGGAGTTCTAGCCAGTGTCGGTTCCTGAGCCAAATCTTGATATGCAACTTTTCAGTCCCACCAAAGAGATGCTCCTGAAGACACAGCAACACATGACTGCAGCAATGTTGCTTCCAAGCATAGAAGTACCAAAATTTAAAGGTGATCCTATTGATAAAATTTATATATACAATTTCATGATGGCATTTGATGCCAGAATTGCCCCAAATGCTTAGGGTGATGCTGACAAACTATTCAGTACTTGGATCAGCAACTCAAGGGGAAGCCAAAGACTTGATAGGTGGATGCTTGTATATGAGTTCTTCAGAAGGATATACTATAGGCTAGAATTTGCTCAGTCAAGAGTATGGTGATCCCTACAAGGTGTCGATAGCATATATTAAGAAACTTATTTCTGATCTGCACTGAAACACGAAGATCCTCATGGCTTGTATACATTTGCTTTATTCCTTGTTATGCAGACATGCCATGACCAACTTGTCACACATGGAAGTACTAAATCATCTTCCTAACCGTCGTTAAAGCAATTGTTCAAAACTTAATGACATTAACCAGAACAAGTGGTGTAGCCTGGCTGGACATTTGAGGGGAAGAAAAGGGAGGAGTTGATTTTGCAGATTTGGTTGAATTTGTTTATAAAAGGCAAAGGCAGCAAACGACCCAAATTCAGCAAGTTTGCTCTTCAAAATAATTATTAAAGCCTGAAAACAACCTATAAAGCTTCAAATTCAGATCTTGTCAACAAAGAGCAAAAGTTCAAGCTTTCATAGCCTTGAGAACTGAACCAGAAAATAGAAAGACATCAATAGTGTCTGAGAAAGAGAAATCATGCCCAATGTGCAAGAAAAACCATGATCTTGACGATTGCTGGAATTTTGCTAATAAGACCTCTGAAGAAAAAATAGATTTCCTTAAGGAGAGGAGGTTGTGTTTTGGATGCTTTGGTCTCAACCATACCTCTCTAAAGGATGTATGAAAAAGGAAGCAATGTAAGACATGCTCTAAGAGGCATCCCACATCACTGCATATCGACGGATTCAAGCTATAAAGAGAATGATAGCTCATCTAGCAAAGAAGGAAGTGAAATTATTGTTAGTGTGGTGTACTACCAATCATGTTAGTGAAGTAAATACAATATTACAGGCTATTCTCCCAGTAAAAGTATATCAGAAAGGAAACAAAGTAGTTTTGGACACATGCCTTTTTTAATAATGGCATATAGCACTGGTTGTTTCATCACAGAGAGTTTATGAGAGCAGATAGGTGCATCTGGAACAGAGACATGTTTAAAGCTCCAAACCATGCATTAAACATTGTGAATACTTTGGCGGTTAATAATTTGTGTTTACAGATATGGAAGGAAACAACACTATTGATCTGCCAAAAACCTTTACATTTCAAGATATCCCAGTGAGTCATCATCAGATACCAAAACCAAAATTGCTCAAAAGGTTTGTCACAGTCTGAGGAATATTGCTGATCTAATTCCTGATTATAGAGCAGATCTGGAGATTGGTTTGTTGATAGGCAGTAATTGCCTAAAACAAACTGCAACCATTAGAGGTGCTTCCAGCCAGGGTCAAGATTCCTTTGCAGTTCTTTACCACCATGGATGGACTGTTAGTGGCCCTCTACATTTTAAATACTCTTCAGAGAAGAACAGTATTTCATGTCACCATGTCTTTCTTCAGGAAGTTGAAAGAACAAAAGGAGTGTTTTCATCCTGCAGCTGTGGTCCATATGTTTGAAAGAGACTTTAGTGAGAAAGATGTTGGTAGAGTTCCTGATGAGAACCTGTCACAAGAAGATCAACAGTTCCTCAAAGAAGTGGCAGAAAACATTCAGTTTACCAATGGACACTTACCAGCTTCCCTACCATTTAGAACCAACAAAAGTTAACTCACGGTAAACAATAGAGAACAGGCAGTGAAACGAGCACAATGGCAAAGAAGAAAAATGAAACTAAATCCAAAGTACCAAATGTGAAGATTATGTGAATTTGTTGAGAAATTGGTGTCTGAAGGATATGCTTATAAGGTTTCGGAGGATCAGTCGTAAATGATGAACAGACTGCATGGTATCTGCCTCATCACGGTGTCTACCATCCAAAAAAAAGCCAAATAAGATTAGAGTAGTCTTTGATCTGTAAAAGCTAAATACCAGGGTAGTTCCCTTAATGACAAGTTGATGCAAGGTCCTGATATGACTAATTCCCTGATTGGAGTGCTCATCAGATTTCGTCTAGAAAGGGTGGCCTTGATGGGTGACATAGAATCTATG
This sequence comes from Macrobrachium rosenbergii, assembly GCF_040412425.1. NCBI lineage: Eukaryota > Metazoa > Arthropoda > Malacostraca > Decapoda > Palaemonidae > Macrobrachium > Macrobrachium rosenbergii. The sequence continues at coordinate 16,693,874 of NC_089742.1, forward strand.
TTTTGTTCCAAGTTCTGGTACCAAAGGTTCAACATAAACTCTAAGATTCTTATGGTGGCCTGGTGGTGAACTTGAAAGCTAACTTACAGAGTATCGAATGGGTGTTCACATCTTTGGAGCAGTATCATCACCTAGCATCACCAATTATGCTTTGAGGGCAGCAGCTGACCATGCAAGAATAAGTATGGTCCAGATGTAGAACGTTTAACATTAAGACTAATTTTTATGTGGATGACTATTTAAAGTCTGTACCTTCAGAAGAGCAGGCATTAAGACTTGTGAAAGACGTTACAGCAGCATTGAAGGAAAGAGGTTTTCGGCTGACAAAGTTTGTGAGTAACAGCAAGCTGGTGTTGAAATCAATCCCACAAGAGGACATCTTCAAAAGATCTTCAAACATGTGATCTTGACTATGATGAACTTCATGTAGAAAGAGCTCTTGGTCTTCAGTGGAATATTGAAAATGACTACTTTACTTTCTCCTGCAAGCTTGGACCCAAAACCACTTACAAGGAGAGTATTTTGTCAACAGTATGTTCCCTCTATGATCCTCTTGGTTTTGTGGCTCCTTTTCTTTTGCCAGCTAAGAGAATTCTTTGTAAGTTTGTCAGGATAGCAGCTATTTTGGGATGATGTTATTTTCATAAAAATACCTGAAGCCCTGGAGAAGGTGGCAGGATGATTTACCAATCCTGGGTAACTTTAAAGATTCCAAGATGTGTCAAACCAAAGGAATTTGGTATTTGTGACTTCCACACAGCTGCACATGTTTTTCAGATGCTAGTAATGAAGGCTTGTTGCTGGTCCCATACATAAGACTTTCCGATAACAGTGGGAGGATTTCTACTGCTCTGCTGATGGGAAAGTCTAGAGTGTGTCCTTGTAAAGGCAACAACCATACCCGACTGGAATTGACTGCTGCAGTGGTGTCCATAAATCTCACTAATAAAACACATTTTGAAAGAGCTGCAGATTACAGTGGACCAGACATTCTATCACACAGATTCTACAACAGTTCTTCACTATATTTTTAGTGATAGAAAGAGGTTTCTATATTTGTTGCAAATAGAGTGAAAGTAATTACTGGGTTTCTCTGAAAATACACAGTGGAGATATGTTCAGAGTAAAGAGAATCCTGCTGATATTGCATCAAGAGGTTTCACAAGTCAGCAAATCCTGAACAGTAACATTTGGTTTGATGGCCCATATTTTCTTAGAGGACCAGAGGAGCTGTGGAAAAATGATATGCCCCAAGGTGTAGTTGAATTGGAAGGATCTACAAGTTTTGCAGTGCATCCAGAAGATGAGGAGGAAATGCTGTTGATAAGTTTCTTAAGTATTATTCTTCATGGCATCGAGTTGAGGATGGCTGTTGCTGTGTATCACCGTCTTTTTTTACTGAAATCTAAGAGACAAGCTAGACTTAATGGTTCAATTACAGCAGAAGAATTAGATGCTGCTGGAAAAAAGTCATCAGATATATTCAAAAGAAAACTTTAGTAAGGAAGTGACACTTACAAAGAGCGAAGGATCAAGGGCCGAGGACTTTGTAGTAGCAGTAAATTTATAAACTAGATCCCTTCATTGATCCTAAAGACAGGCTTCTTCCGGGTTAATGGACGGCTCTCCAAAGCAGAAATTTCAGCTGGCGAAAACATCCAATGATATTACCTAGAAAGAGTCATATTACCACTTTGATTATTCGTTACACACATGAAAAATTAGCTCATGCTGGATGCAACCATGTGATGGCAAAAACTTAGACTGATGTTCTTTACTGGATTATCCGTTCCAATGCAAGTGTTACACGCCAGGTTCTACAAAGATGTGTCATTTGCAGAAAAATGAGAAACCCTGTTCTAAACCAGAAGATGGCTGATTTACCATTGGAAAGAGTAATTCCAGCTGCTCCATTCACACACACAGGTGTTGACTTCTTTTTGGGCCACAGGAAGTCAAAGAAGGAAGGCAAATCAGGAAGAGGTACGGTGTATTATTTACTTGCTTGTCTACAAGAGCAATTCATATAGAGACAGCCAATTCCTTAGACACATCGTCCTTCATAAATGCTTTAAGAAGGTTTGTTGCTAGAAGAGGAAATGTAAAGAAGATTTGGTGTGACAATGGGACAAACTTTCATGGAGCTGAGAAGGAGTTGAGGAAGTCACTGCAAGAGATGAATGATGATCAGGTCAGAGCTTTCCTCTCAAAAGAAAAAGCATCAGCTGGACCTTCAATCCCCTACAGCTAGTCATATGGGAGGTGTGTGGGAACGTCAGATTAGAACTGTGAGAAAGGTCTTGACTCCTCTCTTCAAAGAACATGCTGGACGACTGGATGATGAGAGTTACCGCACTCTTCTCACAGAAGTTGAGGCTATAGTGAATGACCGTCCTTTGACCACAGTCAGTGACAGCCCAGATGACTTACAACCACTCAGTCCAGCACAGCTTCTCACACAGAAATCAAGTGTTGTGATGCCACCACCTGGTGTTTTTCAGAAAGGAGATATATATCTGAGACAGAGGTGGCGATATGTTCAATTCTTGGCTAACTTATTCTGGACTAGATGGCGAAGAGAATATTTATCAACATTACAAAAGAGACAGAAGTGGAACAAGGAAAAGCGGCACCTTCAAGTTGGTGATATTGTCCTTGTAAAAGATGATAATCAGTTAAGGAGTAACTGGATGATGGGTCGTGTTATCAGCACTGGAAAGGACAGAACCGTTTTTGTACGAAGTGTAGTTTTAAAGACACAAACATCAGAGCTCCATCGACCCATTCAAAAGCTTATTCTTCTCCTTGCAGTAGAGGAACAATGATTATAATAGTTATTTTTATTAGGATCAAAGGATTTGAGAAATATATTTGTTTATTATAGATGTTATTTATATCACCTGCATTTATAGATATGATTGATTTTGATAAACAAATAATTTGTTTATAGGGCCGAGAATGTAAATGCAGCATTTTATAGAAACCATTTGTGTATATAATCATTAATAAGCTTGTTTTTCAACTAGGTGATTAGGGTTAAATTGTATTGTAGATATTTTGTCCGTTTTACATATAAACATTGTTCAGTCTGTTTTGGATTGTTACTGCTGTAATTTGTTTGTTAATTGTTGTTGAGTAGTTCTTGAAAAGATTGTTTATCCTGGTAGTTATCAGTGTTGGAATTACACTGTAACAGTTATAAGTTTCTGGAAATAGGATCTAGGTTTTTTGATGACTGACAGAATAGAAGAAGTCTTCAAAGTGTAAAGAACATTTCTTTAGAAATTCGTTTCGCTTGTATTGGATATAGCTTAGAGTAACACAGATGTAAGTTTATTTCTTTACTGAAATTTGTATATATTCTATTTCATGTTTGTGGTGTTTTGTAGTTAAATCAAACTATTATCAATTCTTTGTTTATTATGGAATTTCTTTTAACAATTTTAGTAAGTTTGTATTTTGTTGTTTTCAGTTTCTTGAACCTCGTCGCCCTGCATTACTAGCAAAGTACTCATCATTGGTTCTCTGGTCTTGGAGTACTGACCAACTATAAGCTTTTACAGTTATGGTCAACTTAAGTTGTGGTGCTTAGTGTTAAGTGATTTAAAGCTTTAAGTTGGTTTAAAGTGTCTTGTGATATCAACTTGAACTTTATATCAAATTTTTAATAAAGTGTGACGTGAGTAACAGTATCTGTGTCTTTTCTACATCTCATCCCTGTGGCTTTGAAGAAAACAGGCTATATTAATTATATATATATATATATATATATATATATATATATATATATATATATATATATATATATATATATATATATATATATATATATATATATATATATATATATATATATATATTGTAAAAGATTAGCGCCAAAATACGCTATGAAACACGCCCTGCCTTTCTGCTTTGCTCGGCCGATAGATAGGCCTCTGTCTATTTTGAACCTGGGAGAAGTAGTGGATACTGGTTCGGGGTAGTTTGAACCAGAAGTCGGGGGGGGTTATACTCAGATGTAATCTTTTTGGGGCAGTAATCTGGATTTGCACCGTTTTCTTTGGTACAGGAAAGTAAGGCCGTTTTCTTTAACATGCAGCGTGACCCGGGTCAGGACATCGCCCCCCCCCCCTACCCCTGTCCAGAAGCAATAAAAGGTCAGGGTGAGGACAGCTCCCTCTCACAGACAGTATAGCATTTAAGCCGAGCGGTCACGCCACCGTGCCCCCTCCCTGCCCTCCGCTCGCTTTGCCGCCACGTGGACGCCCGCCGCCCTTGCTCCGTGCCCCGAGCCACATGGCCCTCAAAGACTGCAAGTGGGGATTGCAAGTCCCAAAGCGAGCGGATATTCAACTGCGGCCTTCTCATCATCCCAAGGGCGCCCTTTTCCGCCCCAATCTACGACTTGAAGCAGTACATTGGTGAGGGAGGCCCTTTTGTTGACGCTCCCACACGTGGTCCCTGGCAGAAGACGTCGTCAGCCTTACACCCCTACAAATGTGGTAAAGTACCCAAACGAGTTGCTAGTCACGTTACTTCGCCCATTTGCATTTATTAACTTCTGGGCCTATAACTTTGTATTCCCTGATGTTTCTTTGTTCAAGCCCGGCCCACGTGTTCACTGCTTCTTTCCTCTGAGTCACAAGTAACGCCTCGGGGAGTCCTTGGCACCTTCAGTGCACCCTCGAGTAATTCATTCCCCAAATTCCAGCATTAGATTTGTAACCTGGGTCCTAATATCGTTTCAGAAGAACGACCGTAGCAGAATTATCCTTGGTCCGTGTTCCTGGCATTCCCAAGCTCCCCCCCCTTCGGCAGGACTTCTGCAGCAGCAACTTAACATGTTTTCAGTTAATTTTCCCTTTGATCTTGTGTGCTATAAAATATAACTATTTTTATATCCACGTGTTTCACGCACTTCCCTTTGAGAAAGAGCCCTCTGCTCTGTGAACTCCTTTTTTTTTTGTTTGTGTTTTATATGTCCTGTGTATCTTGCAAGGCCATTTTCGAGTAAAGTAATAAATGTGTAGTCATAAGAACCACCTGCACCAGGAAACATATAAAAATATATATATACATTTTGACAGATGGTACCCTTTTTCCAAGCCATCTGTGTCCGTTTTTACATCTGTAACATAGTGGAAAAAGAAATAAAATTCATTTCAATTGTTTTAATTATTAGAAGTGTGGGTTTCCACTCACCCCTTCATAAGCTCTCTCCTTCATTCCCCAAAATGCTTAAGCCTAACCCTTCTCTCTGTTCAAAATGACTGCCTAAGGCCTTGTTCCTAAGTGATTGTCGTACCTTCTTGGTGTGAAGCAGCGACAAGGGAGGAGCCAAAAAAAGAGAAAGTAGCGTCCTGTTAACCCTCCACAAGGTTGGCTGATGCCATGCGGTCATTATAGATAAAGTGACAAAGATTGACCTTTGTGCCATCTACGAAGATGCGATGGCGTAATCTTCAAAGGTTATTTATAGATGATGCAGTGGAAATCGAGAGAGAGAAGTGCTCAGAACACCACCAGGGACAGATGTCTTTAACCCTGCCTGACCCTTGAACTTCCCACGTGGCATTTCCTTAAATTCCCTCCTCCATCACCTGTACCCTATCAAACGAGGACACCATCAGCTTGACGAGGGTAATGTACCGAAATAAGATTTCTTAGTCAGTCACGATTCCTGTTATTTCTCTGTCTGATTTTTAATTTATTTTCCATTCTGCGATCACCTTTAGTAATTTGTATTGGAGCATTCAGTGTTAATGTAATTATGCATTTAGTGTTGAACTGAGTTATTTGGCACCATCTGTGCTTTTCCCTCAGTTCCCTTTGAGTGTCTTATTATTCTTGCAAGTAACCATCTTGCATATATATTGCAGATAGGCCTTAACTGTGGAACCACTCGGCTCTATCCATGTGCAGTTCCTTTTCTACCCAAACTGCGATGTTTCCTGTTATGAAGACATCATCGGTGTAAAATATTTATTTTGTGTAGGATTTATTCATTTAGTAGGCCCTTATTATTACTTGCTCAGTAATTCATCGTTCTTCTGTTCTGTGTTTATTATGTAAATATAATTAGTTAAGAGAACCCTTGAGTTTATGTAATTTTTCCTCACAGAACGAAGGCCCTAAGCCACATATTTTCCCTTGCTTGTCTATGAATTTGTCCTAATATTGAGTCAGATGTGTAATAAATACAGTAGATTTCTTGATAATGCGAGGAACTCCCTGCGTTCATCCGTTGCCGCCCAGAATCAAGTAAGTATCCTTTGGACATTTCTAGCAACTGGCGACCTTACCAGGATGCAATTGCTTTGCAATTATCAGCAGAATAGCAACTGGTAGCTGGTCTGCTTAATTAGAGACGACCCTGATATCATACCACCTCCTAAAATATTTTAAGCACATGAGAAGAGCCAGTTCCACAGTGTAAGTATGTGTCAAAATATTTTACTAAGGTTTATGCTAGGTACGAAAAGCGACTGCAATCAGTGATAGGTAATTGACAGACCACGTGCATGCCAAATTAGTTCATGAGAAGAGAGAGCGTATTAACAATTCCATGTGATTTTTGAGCTATCGCATGTTAGCTGCATGTTTTGAGAATAGGAAGCTAGGGAGCAACTCAGTCAAAGAGTTTATAAAAATGAGTAGAGCCCCTATTCCTTTGTCCACATGATAAGGACAGTTTTAAAGTCCTGAATTCCCAGATAGGCACAGTGTAGGCAACCCACCAAGGCTTTGACTCCAGCTATTTTCTCATCGCTGGATTTATCTTTCTCTCACTCTTTTGCTTGAGTGATAGGAAAAGCTAGGAAGTATTTAGAAATATAAATTTCCACTCTCAAGACGAGAGAATGGTAATTCTGACACAGACTCTTCAATTCAAGGCCATGTGGGGTCCCTAACCGTCTGTCATCTTTGATTTGTGAGTTCCATTAGGAATTCCATTGCTATAAAAACAACATGCACAGTGTTCATTTGTTTATTGATGAATATATCAGCGAGAATATCATCGTTCATTCATTACTGCAGGAGGCCCGAGCAGGGGAAAAGGGTAGGCTCAGGTAAAAAGCCAGACACACAGTCAAGAAGACGCCCCCTCCCCCCAACCCCCGACCCACCTAACTCACCTATCGACTACAGATATCACGAGACTGACCAGACGTAAACATTGGAGTACTATTAGACACGTGCGAGCTAAGGTTTGTTTTGATAACGGGGAATAACAATTCCTCTTTCACACGCATAACCCCTCGCTTGTCCGGACTGTCCCATTCATGTTATAAGAGTAAGCATTTTTATCTTACCCTCTTGCATCGGAGATTTTAATATTCGATAGGATCAATGTACTGTTTTCATTATGCCACATTTAAAACTATTTGACAGCGCAAGCAAAATTTCTTTACCCACTATAAGTGTATAACCCCATAGGCCTTTTTTTCTTTTTATTAGTTCTGCAGCGTCTCTCAGCAAAATAAAATATACATAAAGGCTTACGTTAGCTTGGGTTAAATTTTCGTTCATTAAGAACAATTGAGTGTTTCAGACACCCAGAAATTTGTCTTATTCAGACATACTAATTTTTGTTCATTCTGAACAGCTGAGTGTTTCAGACACCCTGAAATTTGTCTTATTCAGACATATTAATTTTTAACTAAATCTTTTCAGACACCCTAAGATTTGTCTTATTCAGACATGTTAACTTTTAACTAAGTCTTTTCAGACCCCCTGAAATTTGTCTTATTCAGACATATTTTCAGACACCCTGAAATTTGAGTCTTATTTAGACATACTAATTTTTGTTCTTTCTGAACAATTGAGTGTTTCAGACACCCTGAAATTTGTCTTATTCAGACATATTAATTTTAGTTCATTCTGAACAATATAGTCTTTCAGACACCTGAAATTTCAGTCTTTTCAGACAACTGAGTCTTTTCAGACAACTTGAGTCTATTCAGACACCCTGAATCTGTTCATTTCGAACAACATTGAATCTCGTCAGACATATTGAACCTGTTCACTCGAACAGCCCTGAGTCCTTTCAGACATCTTGATTTTCTAACGGGTCACACCATTTATAAGCATTATCTCAAGATGTCTGCAACTTCCCGAGACCAGCAAAATGAGGACTACAAGTTCTACATGTCCGCTTGAAGGGACATGGGACTATCAGGACAAGCCCTGAGAGATTGGGTCCAAAAGAGAATAGATGATGCCAAGGCGGAAAGAAAAGCCCAGGAGAAACAAGAAGAGGCAGAAAGACAGGAGAAGGAGAAAGAAAGATAGCCCAGGAGAAATGAAAAGAGGTAGAAAGACAGAAGGAGAAACAAAGACAGGAGAGGGAGAAAGAAAGAGCTCATCAGCTTGCAATGGCAGCTCATGACAGGAGCAATACACCAACATCCTCTCCTCACTCAACCCTCAGCAGTATGGGCATCCTCATAAGAAAATGGGATGAAGCCAAGCCTGAAGCCTGGCTCGACCATATTGGAAAGGTCCTGGCGACCTATCAGTCCCCTACTAAAGAAGTGTCTCTGATCCTAGGAAAACACCTTGAAGGAATGGTTGCCATTGCATTTAATGCTCTCCCCCCTAAGGATCAAGGAAATGTTGACCTTGTCCGCCTAGCCATTATAAAAACTTTTGAAATAACTCCCGACAGCTGGAGGAAAGGTGGAGAAATAAGCTCAAGGAATTAGGCCAAATTGATCTGATTGGATCTTCAGAAAGACCCAGGCCTTAAAAAAATGGCTAGAATCTCTGAAAGCCACTAGTGTGGAGGATGTTCTCGAACTCTTCCAGCTCGAGGACTTCTTACTTCATGCCCCGCCAGCTCTTGCCACTAATCAATGCGATAAGGCACCTAAGGCAGTGGTCGAGTGCTGCCGTTGGGCTGACATAATGGATATGCATCATCCCCATCTTAGTTCCCATGGACAGAAATTATATCCCTCCTCACCTGCTTCATCCAACTCCCAGCAACCTCACAAGAATGGGCACCCCCATAAGAAACCTGTGTGTGGATACTGTAAGAGAATGGGCACCCTACTGAACAGTGTCGCTTGAAGGCTGAGAATCACCCAGAAGCCCCCTCTACGTCCTCAAACAGGATAACACCCCAATGAGACACAACTGGGTCATGGATGAAGGGTAAAAGGCCTGTTCCCTCCTATGCGACAGTACCAGGTCAAGATTATAGCTGGACTTATTGCTCCGCTTGTAAAGTCTACGGGCACTCCACCCAATGGGCAAAATTCCCTAATAATAATAAATCAAGTACTCCAGCCCTTGCCTTGGTAGTCACTGACCCAGCATCCTTAGGTCCTCCAGACCAGGGTCCCATTTAAGTGGCACTTCCCTGAGGTAGGTGCCCCGCTAGCCAGGTCAAGGTATTTATTGATTCTGGTGCACAAATGTCCCTCATAAGGGAAGACAAAGTTCCCCGTGGAGCTACCATTAACAGACGTAAGCTTATCACGATTGAAGGTATCAATCACTTTAGGATGGTACTTCCTACTGTCACATTGAGGATCACGAGGCCTCATAGATCTGAAATCTGAGACCTCACAGTCTCTTCATTAGGCATGAGTAAGCCTCAAATGCCTGCATTTGTTCCACTGCCAGTGCCACCTGAGTACAATATGCAGTGGCCCCCTCCATCAAGATTGATTCCCGATCCCATTCCAGTGCCCAGCTCTGTCCCAGTGCCAGTACCAGGGCCCTGAATAGATTCCCCTCCAGGAGATCCCATACTTGTTGCACAATATCTGTCAGAGTCACCTCTGTGCACTGACCAGTGCCATGCTCCGTCCGTCCTGAACGATGGGCAAATTCCAAATCAAATAATTAGTGCCTGACCCTGCCTTAGTGCCCAGTGCCAGAGCTTGGCCTTGATCTCCATTCCAGAGATCCCAGTCCAGGTCCCCTCTCTTCTCCTGGCTTGGCCCCACTACCGATGCCGGTAAGAGAGACGGATTCTTCCGACAACACCGGAAGCTCACCCAAAGGTGTGGCCTCGCAACCCATGCCTGAGCTGGTCAATCTTACCTGCGAGCCTCTCATGCCCCCCATGACCACTTCAGCTCCGGCTCAGTCCAGAGCAGACACAACAGTGAGTAAGGATTCTCCCATGTCTCAATTGGTTGATGAACTCAAGGAACTGTGATGGATCGTGGTAGAGCTTGTAAAGATGGTGCCTGTGTCATCCGTCAAAGAAGTTGACACAGGTGGCACTTAAATACCCTCCCTGGTCTCGGTTCCACTGATTCCCCGACCAAGACAAACCATCAAAGTAAGAGAGGTCTGTGGAGAAAATACCACGGAAATGGATAATTCCAGGTAGCTTAGAGAGAGCCCCCCAGCTCTTCTGGCACCCGTGCCAAAATGGCACAGTGCCATCAATTTATCCTACAAAGATTCTGGCACCTCCATCCAGAAGAGAATGTCAGGGTCCTTCACCTATTTATTTCCCTTATAACTCTATCCCTTATTCTTTCCCTTTAACATTTCCCTTCCTTACTTTTGATTGTTGCTCACATTTATTTCTAGCAGCAAGTCTTTATTCTGCATTAACGTAAATGTCAGTGTTGGTTTGCCTCTTCAAATTAATTGCTACTTAGAAGTTTAATTTGAATTATAAGGCACCGAAGGGAAATAAGAGAGAAGTAAAGTAAAGCCTTTAAGTAAGTTTGCTTGCTGGTAATAATTCTCACCCAATCTAGGGTGTGAATGCTAACTTGGTTGGGGAGGGGCAATGGATGGGACCCCTTTTCCAAGCCACCAGTGTCCGTTTTTACATCTATAACGTAGCGGAGAAAGAAATAAATTTAATTTCAATAGTTTTAATTACTAGAACTGTAGGTTTCCACTCGCCCCTTCATACACTCTCTCCCTCATTCCCCAAAATGGTTAAGCCTACAACTTCTCTCTATTTAAAATGACTGCCTAAGGCCTTGTTCTGAGGTGATCATCGTATCTTCTTGGCATGAAGCAGCGACAAGGGAGGAGCCAAAAAAAAGAAAGTAGCGTCCTGTTAACCCTCCACAAGGATGACTGATGCCTTGCGGTTATTATAGATAACGTGACAAAGATTGACCTTTGCACCATCTGCAAAGATGAGGCAGCTTAATCTCCGAAGGTTATTTATAGACAATGCAATGGAAATTGAGAGAGAGAAGTGCTCAGAACACCACCAGGGACAGATGTTCTTAACCTTGCCTGACCCTCGATCTTCTCATGTGGCATTTCCTTAAATTCCCTCCTCCATTGCCAGTGCCCTATCAAACGAGGACACCATCAGCTTGACGAAAGTAATATACCGGAATAAAGTTTCTTAGTCAGTCACGATTCCTGTTATTTCTCTGTCTGATTTTTCATTTATTTTCTATTGTCCTATCACCTTCAGTAATTTGTGTTGTAGCATTCAGTGTTAATGTAATTATACATTTAGTGTTGAACTGATTTATTTGGCACCATCTGTGCTTTTCAATCAGTTCCCTTTGAGCGTCTTAATATTCTTGCAAGTAACCATCTTGCATATATATTGCAGATAGGCCTCGACTGTGGACATTCGGCTCTATCCATGTGCAGTCCCCCTTCTACCCCCACTGCGATGTTTCCTGTTATGAAGACATCATCGGCGAAGAATATTTATTCTATGTAGGATTCATTCATTTAGCAGGCCCTTATTATTACCTGCCCAGTAATTCGTCATTCCTCTCATCTGTGTTTGTTATGTAAATATAGTTAGTTAAGAGAACCCTTGGGTTTACGTAATTTTCTCTCACATGAAGAAGGGCCTAAGCCACAGACTTTCCCTTGCTTGTCTATGAAGTTGTCCTAATATTGAGTCAGATTTGTAACAAATACAGTAGATTTCTTGATAAGGTAAGAACTCCCTGCGTTCATCCGTTGCCGCCCAGAATCAAGTAAGTATCCTCGGATATTCATAGATATATATATATATATATATATATATATATATATATATATATATATATATATATATATATATATATATATATATATATATATATATATATATAAATTTCTGACTCACGTCGGGATCGAACCCAGGTCTCTCAGGTGGAAAAGCAAGGGCGTTATCCACTAGGCCATACAAGTCTAAAAGAAGTTGGAACCTGAGAGCAACTGCACCCAAGAATTACCTGGGCAAGCTAACTGCTTGCATACCAGCGAGTTTTCCCCAACTTCCCGACTCAGCAATGACCCAATAGACAGCATTTCATTCGAATTATCCCTTCTGAGTGAATAAGATAGAAATCATCAACACACAATCACGTGTGGAACAGAAATAAATTTCTGACTCACGTTGGGATCGAACCCAGGTCTCTCAGGTGGAAAGCAAGGGGTTATCCACTAGGCCATGCAAGTCTAAAAGAAGTTGGAACCTGAGAGCAACTGCACCCAAGGAATTTCCTGGGCAAGCTAACTGTTTGCATACCAGCGAGTTTTCCCCAACTTCCCGACTCAGCAATGACCCAATAGACAGCATTTCATTCGAATTATCCCTTCTGAGTGAATAAGATAGAAATCATCAACACACAATCACGTGTGGAACAGAAATAAATTTCTGACTCACGTCGGGATCGAACCCAGGTCTCTCAGGTGGAAAGCAAGGGCGTTATCCACTAGGCCATACAAGTCTAAAAGAAGTTGGAACCTGAGAGCAACTGCACCCAAGAATTACCTGGGCAAGCTAACTGCTTGCATACCAGCGAGTTTTCCCCCAACTTCCCGACTCAGCAATGACCCAATAGACAGCATTTCATTCGAATTATCCCTTCTGGAGTGAATAAGATAGAAATCATCAACACACAATCACGTGTGGAACAGAAAATAAATTTCTGACTCATGTCGGGATCGAACCCAGGTCTCTCAGGTGGAAAGCAAGGGCGTTATCCACTAGGCCATACAAGTCTAAAAGAGGTTGGAACCTGAGCAACTGCACCCAAGAATTACCTGGGCAAGCTAACTGCTTGCATACCAACGAGTTTTCCCAACTTCCCGACTCAGCAATGACCCAATAGACAGCATTTCATTCGAATTATCCCTTCTGAGTGAATAAGATAGAAATCATCAACACACAATCACATGTGGAACAGAAATAAATTTCTGACTCACGTCGGGGATCGAACCCAGGTCTCTCAGGTGGAAAGCAAGGGCGTTATCCACTAGGCCATACAAGTCTAAAAGAAGTTGGAACCTGAGAGCAACTGCACCCAAGGAATTACCTGGGCAAGCTAACTGCTTGCATACCAGCGAGTTTTCCCCAATTTCCCGACTCATTCACTCAGAAGGGATAATTCGAATGAAATGCTGTCTATTGGGTCATTGCTGAGTCGGGAAGTTGGGAAAACTCGCTGGTATGCAAGCAATTAGCTTGCCCAGGTAATTCCTGAGTGCAGTTGCTCTCAGGTTCCAACTTCTTTTAGACTTGTATGGCCTAGAGATAACGCCCTTGCTTTCCACCTGAGAGACCTTGCCGATCCAGTGACGTGTGTCAGAAATTTATTTCTGTTCAACACGATTGTGTGTTGATGATTTCTATATATATATATATATATATATATATACATATATATATATATATATATATATATATATATATATATATATATATATATATATATATATATATATATATATATATATATATATATATATATATATATATATATATATATATATATATATATATATATATATATATATATATATATATATATATATATATATATATATATATATATATATATATATATATATATATATATATATATATATATATATATATATACATATATACATATGTGTGTGTGTTTCTGTTTACATTCTTTTTAGTTTTCGTTTATCTCTTGCCATGGTAGGTCCAACCCCAGCGTTCCTCAAATATTTCTTAACTTTGTAATATTTTTGTATCTTTTTTGTATTTTTATCTGAACTTTTAAACAACAAACGTGCTTTTAATTTTCAGTGTAACTTTGCTAGTCTTGAGTGTACTTTTACGTATGTGTGAAGATTTGGTTTCATTTTAATTAGTGTATAAACGATTTTTAGATAACCAGCGAATTCATTGGTCGTTATTTATTGTACAGAACCCTGATGATGCATTCAGCTGAATGCGAAACGCGTCCAAATAAATTATAGTACGTCGCCATGTTTGTTCCTGCTCCTGCTCCCTGTATATTTTATCACCTTGGCTGATTCGCCTGCCTTCTCCTTTCATCATATATATATATATATATATATATATATATATATATATATATATATATATATATATATATATATATATATATATATATATATACATATGAGTGTTTGTGCATATAAAGTTTGCAAAGTATAGATGTATAAGTATTTATGTTTCACTTCGACACTAAACTTGTATTTTATGATTATTTTTTTCAGTGGCATGATGAAAACACTTGTGAGTTTTGTTCTGTGTGCATCGTCTTCCGTTCTTATCTTTGCCTATCCTAAAGAAGGATATTTTATATCTCCGGACGTTGCAGGATGTGAACTTCAAGATGATGTCCTTGTTTGCGACTTCAGAAATAAAGGAAAGGTATGAAATCGCTTTAGAAGCCGTATTGTTGTGGAATGTTCACCATGGACACTAAGCACACATTAAATGCTATGTTTTGTATTTGTACATCTTTCTAGTTGTGTCTTCAGTTTCATGAAAAAAAAATAGCTTACTACCATGAATAAATTCTCATTTTATTTCCATAAATAGTACTGGAAATGGATAAATATTCCCATCAATTATTCCATGTTAATATTCAACAGGAGATATTCAAGTAAAAACGGAAATACAGTACAACTAAAATGAGTTATTTTTTACTTCAATAAATGTGATATTTCTGTATATTTTGATTACCTCTTGAAAAGGACATAGTCTTTGTTCACCTACTGTGGGATAAGATATCGGAGAAATCTTATGTAGGGATGTATCTTAGAGATTTTTATTGCTTTATTATTGTGGCATTAAGAGAGAGAGAGAGAGAGAGAGAGAGAGAGAGAGAGAGAGAGAGAGAGAGAGAGAGAGAGAGAGAGAGAGGGAAGGAAAGTCATACATAGTATTTTAAGTTATTATTTATCGTCTCCATTCAGCCAGTGTTACTTTGAATATACACTGTTTTTGAGATGTCATGATGTATAAAAAATTTTAATTTGAAATACTCTTTTGAAATAAAATAAATAACACAAGATGGCGTTTTGATTTTTATTAGCACTGAGTAAATTCACTTGTTTGAACTGTAAACTGATTGTTTGTAAACTCATAAGACACTGAATATGTTATAAATGTAATTCATCGGTACATCTTCTAGTGTTAAAGTAAATGTTTTGAGAAATGTAATCAAAATTTCGATGGTCACCAGTTTTCATTTTACATGGAGAAATTTACGGCGCGGTTGGCCATATTTTCTGCTAACACGTTGGTCAGTGATGACGGAAAGAATACCTTGGAGTTGTAAAAATTCTAATTTCTTCATGTTTCAAATGTCCTGAGTTTCAGTTTATTATGGAGCACTTAATGACAGAAGTAGGTTAAATGATTCAAGAACTACCGCAAAATTTAGAGAGTTCGGGATTCCAGAGATAAAGGACATGAAAGATAGAGCAAACTGGTTATATTTGAGCGTAAAAAGACCTTAAATAAAAATACTTTTGAGAACAATGCTCTTTGAAATAGCAGTAAAAGAAGCATAAGATTAGGGGAAGAAAGACAAAAAGTTTAAAGTTTAAAGAAAGCCATCGAGTTCCCTCACCAAAGAGATTAGCGCACGTAAAGCATCTTCATTCATGAAAATAATTTTTTTTATAAGGTGGATACGTCGCACAAATCTAAAAGAACTACTCCGATATAAACTTGCGAAAACGCATTAAGTAATCAAAACTAAGAAAATAAATGAAGCATATATATATATATATATATATATATATATATATATATATATATATATATATATATATATATATATATATATATATATATATATATATATATATATATATATATATATATATATATATATATATATATATATATATATATATATATATATATAATTGATTGCCAATGATAAAAACTTTGATTATTTCTTGCAGTCTTACGTTCACTACGAAGATCCTGCTAATTCTTCCATCACGTGTACTGCAATATTCAACGCCCACGAAGTCCTACTTAGGATACCTTTGTGTGAGAACCTAGAATTACACAATATTACCAAGATTGATGATGTCCAAGAAGAGCTGATTCCATATCACTCAGGTTGCTATGGTAAATGTGAAAAAGGTGGTAAATTGTCCACTTATAACTCAGACCTGGCGATAATACCCTTTGGATTAAGAGAATTATATATAAAAGATTCAACGGTTGACTTTCTTGGCCCATACGTAGCCAGAGAATATGCTATTCATCACTCCCATGTTAAAACACTCAATATAACAGGATACACAGGTAGTGGACAATCTGGCTTGATTTATAATTCAACTATTGATGACTTAGTAAGTCTGAAAATAGATCCTAATTATACGGTATTTATTCAGAATTCTCAAATTGATCATATTTACCAAAGAGCTGTTCTTGTCCAAGGGGGTAATCTAATTTTAGACAATACTTCAGTTATGTTAGTTCATAATGGCAGCGTTTTGCTAACTGCAAGTTCCACTATAGAGCTTAACAGATTTGAAGGTAGTTTGGGCTTGAAAACACTGCCGCATAAGGATTACTTTACGGAATTTTTTTCTTGGAACAGTCATCATAATACCCCTTCTGCAAACCAAGAGCATGCGGTAAATGTTTATTTTAAGGCCTTCGTATCTTTCCTTGTCCTTTTCATTATTATGGTATTACTTTTTCTTCTTCAAGTCGTTGTCAAAAGAAGAATGATAATACATACCATTTCTTCAACCTTCACTGATCCCCACACAGTAATGGTTCCTCATAGACAGATCGTCAGTCACACTGTTCCGTTGCTTCCAGACAACACTGACAAAAGTCAGTGTTCCTCTGACGTGGTTGATGACTTCGAAGACGAGCTTTTGAAATTATACGACATCACGAAAGCTCTTTACCTTGAAGATATGGATGATATCAAATCAGAAATGCAGGCAGCTCTCGATACTCGCAATAAAGAAGAATTTGATGAGTTCGTGATGGAAAATATAAAACTCCTAGAGTTGAGAGACTTGCAGAGCAAGAGGAGAAGTAAAGCTGACAAGCATACAGCTCTGATGGAACGCGTAAACCATACCATAAGGCAGTTAATTGAAAAGCAATACCATAACCATTCATTCAGCCTTCAGAATTGTGGGAATGACTTAAAACTGAAATACAAAGATATAATAGTCGAATGTAACAACAGATTAGTGGAAGATTTGACAAAAATGATTAAAATGACTATCATCAAATGGGACGATGAACTTCAAGAGGAAAAGAACAAGTCGCCTGACTTGATATATTTTGTCCGAAATCTACTTTCAAAGTCACTGGAGTCGGTGAATCAACTGGCTGAAAAGTTAGAGCGATTCATCCTACAATGCAATGAAGAACACGAGATAATACTCAGTGATTTAGAAACAAGCTACAAAGCAAAAGTCGGGGCCATAAACGCGTGCGCCGAGGAGAGATCCGATCTCGTTAAAAGAACTGAAGAAGAAGACGCTGAAGTTTACGGTCGTGATAAAGCTCTTAGACTGTCGCTAATACAAGAAGAAATATCTTTTGCATCACGAGAACTACGTCAGAAAGAAGCTCTATTAGAATTTTCCCAGGTAAATCAGAAGAGTGTCCTTCAGGAGAAGATCATTAATCACCAGACAGACAATATCAAGCATCTGGAGAGGATAATAATGACGCTGTCCGACATCAGAAGCTGCTACGTCCTTTCTGCCGGGTCATCACAGCATACAAGTATCATTCAGGAAAGGCGACTGTGATCAGCAGTAATAAGGGAAAGAATTGTCGGGTCGCACGCAATATGTTCCAACATAAGATAGATCAAATAATATATTATGTGAGAATTCCTTTGAAGTCGATGTTCATTGCTCATTGTAACAAATCATTATTTTGTGATAATTTGTTCAGTAAATTCATAATTACTAGTTGTATTAAGATATAGAAATAATGACATTCTTACTGGTGAAAGAATTAAGGGAAATGGAAATTTACATTTATTTTTATTTTTTTTTTTACCAAATTTCTACACTATATACAGTAAGCAAATAATAATCCTAATGTATCACAGAAACTTTACTTCTGAAAAATTATGTACTTTATGTTTGTACATAAGCGAATAATAACATTTCCAATAGGTAATTTTAATGAAATTCATGAGAATACTTCTGCTCCTTAAGGCTAATATTGATGTTAATGATTGACTGACGACAGGAATAATGAGAATCTTGAATAGATTAGACAATATCATTATAAAAATATTATCACTGAAAACTGGGGGACAAAACTGGAAAAAGGTATCAACAATATCTGGCAACATATCGGAGGTCCTTTAAAAAGATAAGGTAAAAATTAATTTATCTCTCTCTCTCTCTCTCTCTCTCTCTCTCTCTCTCTCTCTCTCTCTCTCTCTTTATATATATATTCACCATGCTCCATCATCATTTGAATGGGGTAATTACAAAAAAGAATTATCCTTAGGCATGTTAGCAAGTCTTTGGATGGAGGTAGCTATTAAATACAATATCATCTCTGTAAGTAAGCAGAGACTTAACAGGTTTTTAACTACCCCGTCCGAGATACGAACCTGTCGCTATCTATAACAGGTTGACAACTGAAGATTCCCTCTTTTGCTCTTCCAAGCTGACGAAAAGACTTAATCTTCATTTTGTATTCTAAAGTGTACGCAAATAATCACTTGAAAAGTATAACGTATTGAAGATTTATTATATTTTCATTTGCGTGGCCATTTCCACCAAATCAACCAGGATCATTCTCAACAGAGACAAAGTATAAAACCCGCATGGCATGAGACGATGACACTTTTGTTAATCAGCCCTCGAATGGGAATAACAAATCACTAAATTGAGCAACCCAGTGAATGCATCAATGGTCGGGTTGGAATGTGACAAGCAAAGGCGAGGTGTTGCCCTGTATAGTTACGTAGGTATGTTTCTATATCGGGTTGGATCTCTGGAATTTGGCTGGACGGATGCAACATTGAACCTGAGAAGGAGATAGGAGTTTTTTTTTATAAATTACAATATCTTTCTCCTGGGCTACCAGCTGGATAGATGCTGACGTTTACTATTCTTTTTAGTCTTTCATATTCAATGTAGACCGTTTTCTTTTCGTTGAGCTCGAATATTATTTTGCTGTCGTTGCTATCGTTGTCATAATTTCTCGGATCATATTAACTTCCTTATGACGCTCACAAAAATACTGTTGGTAGAGTAGTTGTCGATGAGCTGCTGGGCTGCTGCCCCAAGCTCCTTATGGGCACTGGCCATACAGCTGCTGGAGGTCTGGTAGGTGCAGGAGGGCTCTCCAGCACCGGTGAGATAATGCCTAGATTTGGTGGCCTTTGGTGGTCTGTGGTGTCAGTATATTCCTTGTAAAAGTTCAAGAGGACGTCTAGGAAGAGAATTTTGTTATTAATAGACCAAATCTAGCTTCGGATGTGTCTTTGAGCCACTGTAATTTGTTTGTCTTGGCTCTGCAGTGTCTTCAGTATACCCGTAGTTGACGCTAAGTGCGTTCAATTCCTTGGTGGTCTCCCCTTCGCTACAGCTCAAGAAAAATTTGCCAAGAGCACCCTAAGGAGAAAGCCCATTGCAAGGTCATAAATCCACAGGTACATCATGATCATCGGACATCTGGAAGTGGCCTCCTTGGTAAAGATGCCAAATAGAATCTGAAGGATCTTCTTCAGGATGTTGATAGAATGGGTGGAGCGGTACTCATGCACCTTTTTCAGGTTGTAATTGATAGTCCGGTCTATGGGAGTGCTCATGAAGGCGATGGTGCCCATGGAATTATTGTTACAGACAAGTTCAAGGAACTCAGCGGAAGAGGTGAAGCTACAGATGGATGCGTTGAATAACGCAAGTGTATGTGCCCATGTTTTTGCCAAATGATAAGGGCAGGTAGAAAATGGGAGAATTTTAAGCCAAAGTGGATTTGAAGCGATGTGGTTTTCATGTTCTCATATAAATAGCCAAGATGGAAGTTGCCCACCATTTTAGGAACTGCTATGCGATTCAGAGCTGATGAAACAGTTTTTCAGCAACACCTTTTTATCAAAGCATCGGATAAGGTTAAAGTTAGCAAGTGCATATTAACATCCTACCTAATTTTTGCAAGCATTATTTAGTACCTAAGTTCAATAGTTTTGATATTTATAGAGTCAAATGAAGTCGCTGATACCGACCCCAAGAAAATCACAAACAAAGATCCTAAACCATTCGTGACGTAAACATAATTTGACGTCATGAGGCTCCACCCATCCACCTGGCAGGTGGTGAATGGATCTAGTTACACAGTCTAGGCTTTAACAAATTCGATAATGGCCAGCAGTATATGGAATTGTCCCCGTGGTTGCAAGACTGCATTTGTCCTAC
The DNA here is from genome assembly GCF_040412425.1 of Macrobrachium rosenbergii. NCBI lineage: Eukaryota > Metazoa > Arthropoda > Malacostraca > Decapoda > Palaemonidae > Macrobrachium > Macrobrachium rosenbergii. The sequence continues at coordinate 16,714,487 of NC_089742.1, forward strand.
AGCTTTACACTTTGTATACAAGCGAGAAGGCCAGTGGCAAGATTTACTATAGTGTGAATAGGTAATTATTTCTACAGTGGGTAATAGTTACTTGACCACCCCAGAGGCTGTTACACATTCCCATCATTTTAAGGAGTACTGGAAGTCGGACAATATCCATGAGAGCGTGGAACCAGTCATCACTGACATTGGTAGCGACGATGAGAACGGGGATGATGACCTCTTTCTCGAGTGACAATGAAGACATTTTGTAAATAAATTATGTATAGTGTTAGACGTTTTATTTGTACATCTAAAACATATTTATTAACACAATGATTATAACGATATGTTCCTTATTCAAACTGATTTTAATATATTTTCCTTTCCATGCATATCAGTATAAATCGTGTTACATTTGATTGATATTAAACAGGTAAATAATAGCTTGCCCTCAAAATCTTGACTCCTACCATTACCTTTTATTTGCAGCGAGTATACGAGGGCTGTTTAGGGTGCTGTATGATATGAATATAAAAACAAAGAAAGATAGCAATGGGTTACATTAACTGAAATAAAACAATGGCGTTGACTTTTACACCTCTAACAATTGAGGGAAATGAGGTATCATTGCTTCACATTTGAATTCTACTTCTAGTGACCGCTCCTGGCTTGCTGCAAATAAAAGGTTATAGTGTCGAAACCCGATGTAAAACCAAACGCAGTGTCTTTTTCTATTCCCGCCCTAAATAGATGTAGATCTAATAAATGAATTACATACATTGAATTATTCGTAAAGAAGAAACAATACGAATATCAAGAAAATGGAAGAATTCCAAGCTAACAACTTAGTCCCAACAACTGCTGTGGAAGTTGCGATGAAACCTCCACAAAATAATAATAATAATAATAATAATAATAATAATAATAATAATAATAATAATAATAATAATAATAAAATTATTGAGAATGATAATGCAATCAAGGGGACGATGACAAATCCTGCTCGCCATCATTGATATCACTGAAGCCTAGGATGGGTATTAATATTAACTGGTGAATATGTCATCGGCAAGTGGGAAGAGCCACGGTGAAGAGACGTTTTCGCCATATGTAAACTTCTTTTGACTGTGGGTGGAGCCTCATGACGTCATAGGTTAACGTTACTATTGTGTTCAAAACCCTTACCTGCGCTTTTGATGGCTCTGGCATAGGAAACACACTTTTTACTCTGATGAGTACCAGAACCATTGAACTTAGATACTAAATAATACTTGCAAAAATTAGGTAGGGTTTTATAAAATATACACTTGCCAACTTTCACCTTTTTCCGATGCTTGTTAAAAAGGTGTTGCCGAAAAACCGTGTTTCAACGGCTCTGAATCCCTTAGTAAGTATATTTCATTCCCTTTCCAACCGTAGAGTCCTGCTGGTTTCAACAAAACTTATGAAAGGAAAGCTTTCACTTTTCTCGCCATTATCCCAAAATGTATGTCATCTTTTATGAAAGATCCACACCATGAAGGACTGATTAAAAAGTATTCGTTGATGGATTAATGATATCTGCAAAGGCAAGTAACAATGGATAAGACTGTTTTCATAGATTACGATGACATACTTATTTGATATCTAAGAAAGAAAGCCTACATTTAATATCGAGAGAATTAAAAGTTTTGATGCATGGCGAGTATTTACGTTAGGGACGTGCTATGAATTTTGCTAACGATAAAACATGAATTCATATAACAACTGTGGCTAAGCTATTTCTGCTAAACAATTTAGTTTAACAGAACATCCCTCTAATTCTTTTAAAAATAGATGTGTTACTCAAAGGGTTGAAAATACTAAATTCAAGCTTGCGCATACCTGTCCTCAAATAAGCTTCTTATTTTTTGTTTTCTAATTATTGGTTTTCCATGTAATAGAGATAAAACAGGGGAGGGCATCTGTTCATTGTTGTCAACGTCATCCAGTCCCAGGAAAACAGTTTTTACGCAAGCATTCAAAGATTCAACTGAAATATGAATCATGTTTTCAAGACTCTTCATGTAGTTCTTCTGAATTGTTAATATGACATCAAGGTGCAATAATTTCACTTGAGGTTCTGAATGTTTGCGTTCAGCCTTTTTTAATTCAAATTCAAGTTTAGCATCTAGTAATTGGCTTCTAATGCTATACAAGTTTTCTACTTCATCTACGTACTTCTTTGTCCATGTTAACTTGGATTCTAAATCTTTGGACATTTGCTTCAGCATGTGCTCCTTCTCTTCATTTATACTTGATTCTAAAATAGAATGGGTTCTTGACATCTCACTTTTTTGCTTTTCGATATCAGAAAGATACTTGTCATCTTGGTCACTAATTTGCCGGTCAAAATTCTGTTCTAAAACTGACTGGTGCAATGTAAGTAGACTTCCTAAAAGACTGAAAAGATTTTCCCCACTGCTTGGCATAGCAATAATTTCTCTGGCTAAATTCAAGATACGAGGCCAATTATTAAGATAGTCTTTAATGGCTGCGGTAATTTTTGTTATGAAATCCTTATTGAGTAGAACTTTATCGGCCCTTTCTTGCAATTTTGGTAAATCGTCATTCAGTCTTTCAGCGAACAACCAATGAGCATATCTTTCCTCTATCAGTTCTTTATTAAGGGTTTTTGTCTTTTCCAGGACATCTTTGATTCTATCCCAAAATAGCATCGTTGGATTGTTGAACTCTTCTTCATACTGTAATTCTAAATTTTCCATTTCAATAATTTTGGACTTTTCGAACTCCACTTTCTTCTGGTGCCACATCTGCATTAACTTTCCTAATTCTCTTTCACAGTTTGATGTAATTTGACTGCCATCATGCTGGTGCTTCATTGTTTCTGCTTTTAGTACTGATGTAAGCTTTTCGCTCGTTTCTTCAACAGTTTCTAGGATATGCTGAAACTGGTCCCTTTGTTTCTCCAGCAAAGACTGCGTTTTCTCAGCTTGAATTTCATGGGACACTTCGTGCTCCTGATATATCAACTGCTCTTTAAGGAAACTGTTATCTTTCCTGTAATCGTAAAGATCTGGATTTGATAACTGCCTGTCTATGTGATGAATCATTTTCCTTAAATATGTGACATAAGGAAGTGTCATACAGATTAAAATCAACAAAAGAATCAAACACACAATAAAACCAATAAAATAACTGTTGGATTCAGAACATATCTGGTTATTGTTTTCCTTTTGAATTTTCACAACTGTGCTGTCTTCAGAATCAGGGGTTGATGTGCCTACGTTGGTGTCTTGGAGCATAAAACTTGAATTCACAGGATAAAATTGTGTATTTACATTAGCTTTATCACGTTTTGTGAGTAAAAAGCAATTTCTATCAGTGATGTTGATGTCTGAATCTTTTTTAAACAGATAGTTCCCACTTAAATGTAAGATCTGAAAATTGTCTACAGATGTATTAAACAATACTATGCTTTGTAATTTGGAATGCGCCTTAGAAATACTGACACTTCTTATTCTAGAACTTACAAATATAACTGACTTCAGGTTAGAGTTAGCATTTAATGAAGCTAGTTCCGAATCCTTGATGGTGACGTAATTTACATTTGCAGGCAACTGGTCAATGGCTGATGTCACCAGTTCAAAGGATACGTCCTTTTCACAAAGCTCTTTAAATCCTGGTTGTAGCTGTACATTATTTGCCAGAATTAAGGAAATGTTGACACAGATATTGTCACGGAGTCTGAGTTCTCTCCCACCTTTAATAGTAATGCTGGCTATTTCAGCTGAAGCATTATGCAGGTGAATAACCTGTAAGTAAAGAAGCCAATTAAAATGCAAAAACGGAATTTATATATTGAAATTGGATTATAAAATTCCTAAAGAACCAAATGAACTTTTTTATGTAGTTCGTTATGAGCAAGCTCTAAACTTTTTTTTTTTTATGAACTTGGGTCAACTTTGCATAAGGACAAATGAATTTTTCGACAGCAAATCTGCCGAGTATCAGTTCGACAGATTTGCTGTATTCATACTTTTTCAAATACTACATGAATATCGTAAAAAGTTTGACGTAATATTGATGAGATATGTGATAACTCTTGCAGTAATCTAGATTTGATGTTGTAGTGTTTTGGCGAAACAATGGGACTCATGAACAATATATATTTTTTTTTTTTTACTTTTTAAAGAACAATGGAAGAGAATAAGTGCAAATTTAACTTAACATACGAGAAAATTAAAATGAAATCTCTATGAACTTCTTTCCTTGTGTAGCAACTGATCTGCAAGTCAATCAGAAAGAAAAATATTAAAGACCCTGTTACTTAGAGGGCATTTTTTTTCTCGGGGGAGGGGATGAGAGAAATGAAAGGCAAGGGTTTGGGACCCAGATAACAAAAGATGGATCAATGTGTCTTGGGTTTCATTTTTTCATGGTTATATATTGTTACTTATTTCCATGCTTTTCTTTGTTCCAAAGGAAATGCGCATAACATTTAGGATAATTTCTAAGTGTATATACATTTTATCACAGTTACCTTATCTTTTGCTTTTAGTTTCTTTCTTAAATATTTAATTCCTTTTTAAGATGTCTTCTAACTGTTACTTACGGTCGAATACATTATAAACTATGTTTCTTAGAAACTATTGAAAAGTCTGGATAATAGGACACAAAGACAGAGCTGTCCAAGTCTCTTAAAGTTTATAAAAGGATTCCTTGTTCTCCCTTTTGTTGTTAAGTAAAAAGAAAATATCACCTGAAAAGAAATAAAAAAATCTGATTGAATCCGAATTTCCTGAAAAATCCCTTTGTTGGTATGCACGGCTTCCTCTTCAGTTTTCTAAGCATGGATGAGTTATGAATGTAAGATATAAGTGATAGAAGTAAGATATCCTAGAACACCATTAAAAGTGACCGAAGTTCAAAATGATTCGAATACCGATATCTCTCCAAGACAAATTAGAAGCAACTTGCGGGCAAAAAAACATTAGTAGAAATGAGTGGTTTAATGAAAATTTCATCAATATGCTATTAAAAAAATATTGGATGGCAGAGAGAGAGAGAGAGAGAGAGAGAGAGAGAGAGAGAGAGACGTCTTGCAATCACTGAATTAGACGGCATTCTCTTCCAGATATTCAGACACGATCCATAATAATCAATAAAATTACTTTGGGTCTTGTCTGAATGTTTAGATGAGAAGCCAAATCAAATTCAGTGTCTTTAAGACACTCACTCTCTCTCTCTCTCTCTTCTCTCTCTCTCTCTCTCTCTCTCTCTGCCATCCAATATTTTTTTAATTGCCTTGATGATTTCGATCAAAAGCAACTTCAAGCAACAAGTTGAGGATAAATGAGGACAAAACTCCATTTTTTTGAAACGGTCACAGGTTTCAGTAAGATACTCCGTTATATGTGGGTAGAGTGCAGATGTTTGGGTGGAAATTTTTCTTCATGTCAGGCAGGCAAACTATTTTTGCAGACAATGCATTTTCGAACAGTTACTTTAGCGTCTAGTTTTAATGTACTCAGGGTTAAGTTTTTTTATTTGAATTCTCAGAATTTATCTTTTCTCATAAAACACCGGTTCATTCAAGCCAATAACAGAATCGGGTAACATCCTCTAGAACATATTCAAATACCTTATTGCTTTATAAATAAAAAAAAAAAGTTTATTTTACTTCATATCTTAGAGAATCGTGTTACTTTCTCAAGTGCACTATGGAGTGAGTCCTTTAAAATAAGAAAATTTTGCTGCTTACTTAGTGTCCTCTTCATTATACATTATTTTGGCAATAGGTTTTAAACTCTTTTTTTTTTTTATTTTTTTTTATCTTACCTCAGAAAAGTGGGTGTAATCGCAGACAAGAGAGAAATTCTCCTTTTTACAGAACGGTGAGTCTTCAGTTACATGTGAAGCGGCGATTGAAGACATGCCGATGTTGACAATCCTGTCCTTGATTGACGGCGAACTGGAACTTAGTGATGCAGTATTGTATAATTGTGATCCTATGCTCACAATTGAGTCTTTGAGTGGTTGAGGTCCTTTGCTTGTAAATGTCTCGAGAGCTGGTTCTCCTTTGAAAGCAACGCAAGAAGTTACCCAGACGGTTAGTAATGATGAAACTATCGACTTCGGGTACATCATTGATCTGAGGAGTAGATATATACATTAATAATAACTGTTATCTAAATTAGCGAAGTTTGTCTCTTAGTAG
>NC_089742.1:16725667-16778167 GCF_040412425.1 Macrobrachium rosenbergii
TTAAGTAAATTATTTTTTCTTTTGAATAATATTCTGAATACTATTTCCTTATTGTTGTACGAAGGAAATAAATTTTTTTCTCATATTTAGTAATTTTTTTTACGAAATAGAAATTTTCGTTCACTTGGTGATAGAGACAATTCTGTTTAAATTATTCTATCATAATAATTTTTTTTTTTTTTATACACTTGGCGCAGCATTTTGCAGTGGAACCCAAACAATTGTATACATAAATACTAATATCAGACTTTTTCAGATTGTGAGAGAGTCCTATGAAGGAATGAGTTAGGAAAAATTTGAATTTTCTTTGTATAAAGGGATACAGTCAACTCAGCAAACATGCAATTGAAGTAAGTACCTGCTTCTCAAATTTTTTTTTATTCATTTTTCATTCTTGGAATCATTGAATATTTTATGAATTAATATGAATAACACTTTGGACGAAGTAATTGCCCGACTGCAACAGACAAGAAGCGAAGACCAGACTCCATATAACCTAAGACCTGTACCTGAACGACTTTCTAGACCAATTGATCCTAGTAATACTAGACCCAGACGATCTCGTAGTCAAGGTCCCCCACCTAGTTTACCGAGTGCGCCTAACCCTTCAGTTGTAACCACTAACCCAATAACTTCCATTGTACCTAGAAATTACAACATGGCGCAAGCCGCCGTAATAACCCAAGCCACTAGATTTTGTGGAACGGTAGACCCAAGTAATGTAGATAAAAGTAGATTAGAAGAATATGGTGTAAATTGATGGATAGCAGACACAGAAAGCAGAATTTCAGCTGCTGGTATCACAGATGAGAGAAAGAAAATAGATGAAGCACTCTTGTATGTTAGTATGGAACATGGTGATGCACATGCAGTTCTTCATTCAGTACTTTTTATTAATATTACGCTGTTTAACGAATTCAAGAAACAGTGCTTACAATTTTGGCAACCAGAAGCACAGAAAGATCCATGGTATAACATAGGAACTTTCCATCATCAGAAATATGAGGGAAATCACTTAGTTTTAGCAACTAGAGTAGAGGAAGCTATAGTTAGAGTGACGACAGATATGAAAGCTCTAGGGATTGTTGTTGGAAGGAAGGATGAATTTGATGATGATGAAACAGATTTAGCTAGTATATCCAAGGTACTTAGATATATGTCATTAGGACCAATCTACGATGCTTTGGGTAAGGAAGAAAGAGTAGCCTTAAAGAAGTACTGTGATAGGAAGCCAAATGATGGAATTGTACAAACTTTGATGTACATAGAAAGGAAAGTAAAACAGAATTCATCAAGTAGTAGTGCAGATTTTACGGGAACCGTAGCTAGTGGAAACCCAAGAAATAATAGCAATCAGTCCAATAGAAACCAATCAGGGCAAGCTAGGTCTAGGTATCAGGGAAATAGAAATTCGTTTGATAGAAATGGTGGGAACAACAATAGGAGATTTAATCAATCAAATAGAAACAATCAAGGTAGGCCGCCAAATAGAGGTAACAATGGGAATACCACTGGAACTAATGGAAATAACAATGGAAATAACAGGACTCCTGGACAGAGGGGAGCTAGTCAAGGCCAAAATTCAGGGAATAATAGGCCACAGTTCAATAGGCAGAGACAAATTGTGGAAATTGTGGTTATAACAACCATACAACACAGAATTGTAGAAGAAACAAATGGTGTTCAATTGCAATAAGACAGGACATTTAATCCAGAACTGTTGGTACAACAAACAGGGAAATTCTCAGGGGTCTCAAAATAACCAAAGTACTCAGCCTAATAACCAAAATACCTCCCCCAGTACCCCAAATCAAGGGGATTCTCAGTGACAATCACAGAGAGCGCAGCAGAAAGGTCCATCCTTACAGAGAGAAATAGTGACATTGAATAAGGATGTGTCCCCAACAGACATTACTCAAGTAATGAAATAGTGTTTTCTGTAAAGAATTTTAATACGTGTCAGGAAGAGTTGCCTATCATACAAGTACACTTAGAAGGTGTACTGAGTTCCATATTGTTGGATACAGGCAGTACTGTAAGTATCATAGATAAAGGCACTTTAACAAAACATATAGGTTGTGAGCTTTCCCAAATGAGAGAATCCTATAGGACCATAAAGGGGATCGCTGGAAAGCAAATAAGGGCTATAGGCAATGTCAATTTAGAGATAGAAATTCTAAATAAGAAATACAGGGAAGAGTTTGTGGTGTTGGAAGAGAAATATTTTCCAGCTCAAGCTCTATTTTCCTTCCAGGCTATGAAAAGATGTGGAATTGCACTAGATTGTAGCAATGGAAGAATAACTATCAAGGAAATTGATAGAGGAAATGTTTGCTCTCTTGAAGAAGAGGAACAGTTTCAGATAAACTTGATCACTTTACCTGAGACAGCCTCACCTGAAGAAGCAGACATCCAACAGATAGAAATAGAATTTAATGCTAACCCGGGTAGGACAGTGTGTAGAAATTCAATGATAGAAGAAATAGGAGAAGATAGACAAACTACTTTTGAAAGCCTAGAAGCCACTAAGGAGGAATTCTCAGATAGCAGGTATGAACCTGATAACTCAAGTGCACGACAAGTAGATACCTCCGAAGAACTTAGTTCTTTTTCCCAACCTGACGATCCTGACACGCTAATAGATTGTAGTCACTTAATAATAAGAGAAGATACGGAAGAGAAGTATCTCAATGAGGTGTTGATGTTAGGCAACCTGAAAATGACAGAGATAGGTTCTGTGATACCACAAGATGAAAGTTCAGATGATACTGATGTCTGTTACACTGCCAATGCACAGAATGCAGAAGAACTCTGCTTAGTTAGTACTGCCGATGATAATCTTGTAAGATTTAGATTAAACAATAGCGTTATACTACATCCACAAGGTCTGACTAAGGTTTGTCTTAGAATTGTAACAGATAAAAACCTAGGTGATACAGATGTGTTATTAGTTAATGAAGACTTACCAGACTTTGTGAAAATGGACAATTCCCTAGTAAGACTTAATGGTGGAAATTGCACGACTTATGTGTATAATTATTCTGACAAGAGACTAGAATTGCATGCCGGCATAGAATTCTGTAAGGAATTGTGATTACTAACCCTTTACTAACCCTAAGTGAAAAAGCATTTGTCTCTGTAGCTGACACAAGAGTTAAATTAGAAGGGGAAGTAAATAATACAGATTTTCCTCATTGTAGGGACAGGTTAATACAGATATTCGAGAAATATAGGAATGTTGTAGCGGTAACAGGAGATAAGTTAGGAAGGACAGATGTCCTGCAGCACAAAATAGTCATAGAAGATGGTGCTAGTACTTTTTATATACCTAACTACAAACTTCCAATAAGTCAAAGACCCATTGTAGACGAGATGGTTGAAGAGATGAAGGAAGATGGAGTTGTAATACCTTCTAAGTCACCTTATAATTCACCTTTACTGCTAGTTCCAAAGAAAGACGGTACATGGAGGATGGTAATTGATTACCGTAAATTGAATTCCCACACCGTCCCTGATCGAATGCCAATGCCAGTCATTAATGACATGCTAGCTCAATTAGGAGGTGCCAAGGTTTTTTCTAGCCTCGATTTACTGAGTGGATATTGGCAAGTTCCTCTCGATGAAGAATCCAAGCATCTCACGGCATTCAGTACTCATAAAGAACATTTGCAATTTGAGGTAATGCCGTTTGGTCTTACTTCAGCTCCTTTAACGTTTGTACGTTTAATTCTGGAAATCTTGGGAGATGTTGAAGACGTATCGGTTTATCTTGATGATGTAATAATTGCTAGTAAGGATGTAGAGAGTCATTTCAAGACAATAGAATTAGTATTAGATAGGCTCAGAAAGGCCGGTTTAAAGGTAAAAATTAAGAAATGTCAGTTTCTGAAGAAATCTCTAGAATATCTAGGACATGTTATCAGTGAACATGGTTTGAAAATGCAAGAAGGAAAGATTAAGGCTATTGTAGACTATCCAGCCCCAAGAAATTTGAAGGCACTAAGAAGATTCCTAGGTATGGTAGGGTATTATCGACCTTTCATAAAGGGATTTGCTACCATAGCAAAACCATTAACTGAGTTAACTAGGAAAGATGCTAGCTATGAGTGGAAAGATGAACAGGAAGCAGCGTTCAAAACACTAAAGGATATGTTGATAACAGATCCTATCTAGTTTACCCAGACTTCGAGAAGGAATTCTACTTAGCCTGTGATGCTTCAAGTACAGGACTAGGTGCCGTCTTGATGCAAAAGGATAAAACAAGGATGAGGACTGTATACTATGCCAGTAGAGTTTTGAATGCAGCTGAAAGAAATTACAGTACAACAGAAAGGGAATGTTTAGCATTAGTCTGGGGATTACAGAAATTTAGACACATTTTGCTAGGACATAAAATTAATGTTCTTACAGATCATAAACCCATTTGTGATCTTTTTCAAGAAAAGGGCTTTTACCAATAATATGAAGTTCAATAGATGGTTCGTTAGCGTATTAGAATTTGCCCCAGAATTTAGATACATACCTGGTAGATATAACACATTAGCTGACGCCTTATCTAGATCACAAGAAGAGAACGAGAAACAAATTACCACTCATAATTTCGCCTTCAGTTGTCAAATCACAGACCTAGATTTAGACAAAGTTCGTCAGGAACAACAAAAGGATTCTAGAATAAGGGAAGTAATTGGTAACCTCTTGCAAGGTGAGGAAAATTCAGAGTTTCAATTGATAGATGGGTTATTGTACAAGACTTCAGACGAACCAAATGCTTGTTCACGTTTGTACATTCCTAATACACTAATACAAGACGTTTTAGAACTAACTCATTCATACAAGTTATCAGGACATCCTGGAATTAAGAAAACATGTAGAACAATCACTAGAAACTATTTTTGGCCTCGATGTAGTGAAGATGCTACTCGATTTGTTCAGAATTGTACCCTATGTAATATACATAAGGGGAATGTCAACGTCAAGGTGCCTCTGGAAATGTATCCTTCAGAATTAAATCCTTTTCAAGTAGTCACAATGGATTTCTTAGGTCCATTCCCGAACACCATCAGAGGAAATAAACAGATTTTAGTTTTCATTGACTATTTGACCAGATACGTAAAAATTGTTCCAACTAGAAACAGAGAAGCATCAACGGTGGCAGAAGCCTTTAAGTCTAGAATTATAACCAGACATTCATGTCCTCAAGTTTTGCTCTCAGACAATGCTGCTGAATTTACTAGTGACATTCTAACGAATTTGTGTGACTTTTATGAAATACAGAAATGTCAAATAACAGCATATAAGCCAAGCTCAAATGGAGCAGTAGAAAGAACAAATCAAGAAGATAAAGGATGTTCTGAAAACATTGGTAACCCCAAACACTGAAGACTGGGACTTGACTCTCGAAGACATACAATTTACTCTAAACAACACAGTAAATGAATCAATAGGAGAAACTCCTCATTTCCTATTACATGGCTACCAAAAGAGAATGCCAAATTCACTTTTGGATGATGCCGCACCACCCAGACGTACGTACAACTACGAGGACTATATTGCTTGGAAGACAAGACGTACGTACGAGACCGTTAAAGTCACCAGGGCTAGATTAAAGGAGTTACATAAAAAATCTAGTAAGTATTACAATAACAGATCCACCATACCCTCGTTAAAGGTAGGACAACAAGTTTATGTACTCAATCATGTTCTTGAAGGACCTAATATTAAAGTATCACCAAAATTTCGAGGTCCATATAGAGTTTTAGAAGTTTTGAAGTTGAATAAATTCAAGTTAATGCATGAAATTACCTTGAAAGAATCCATTGTACATTGGAAGCACATTAAAGTAGTTCATTCAGAACCTTGGTCGTCTACCCAGTTAAAAGATTTGTCCAATAAAGATAAGATAGATAATAAAATAGAATCTTTAATGACCCCAAGGTATAATTTGAGAAGAAGTTAATGGCAAGTGCAATGGTAAACAAATGTAGTTGATAAGATTTTTACTGCTTAATAACATTATTTCAGCAAATGGATTGTATGGTGGTTGGCAGTGAGTCAAATTGTGAACTCACTCGTACAACTAAGGAAGGGAGCCATCATCAAGGAGCATGGCAAGGTTAAGATGATACAGGACCTAGCCATTGTTAAGATCCAGACGGACTCTATTATCGATCAGAGAGAGCAGTTAGTCCAGCTGAGCAATCAGATACAGGCAGGATTACAAAGTGTCCAAGATAGAAATTTGTACGACATGCTCTCCAAGTTGCAGAGGGACATCGATAGTGTTATGCCAAGGAAAGTAGTAAAGCGATCACTCATACCCTTTATAGGTGTCACTTTACACAATCTCTTTGGAGTGGCGACCGATGGTAATGTTGAAAGGCTAAAGGAAAGAGTGGCACAACTTGAAAATTGGGCTTCTGAGCAGGGCACTGTCTATAATAAAGTAATAGGAAATGTCAATCAAAATCAGAAAATGATCACAGTGCTGAAAGAATTTGTGAATAGTGCCCTCCATAATGTTTCATCAGAAATTGCTAGAATCCATCAAACAGAAATGATGGAGCAACTGCTCATAGAAACAAGTAATTTCCTTCTGGAATACAAGGAATTACTCAATGCAATCATGATGGCAGGTAAAACCCTGCTGTCGCCTTTTCTGATAACCCCTAGTGAAATTGAAGCCATTATTCATAAATGTGTTGTGAACAATCACTTGAAGCCACTAGTAGAAAATATAGTGGACTATTATGGCCTGATCACAGTGAAAGTGGTAGCCAATCAAATCATACTAGTGATCCCTTTCAACAATCCAGACGTCAACTCATTGATGTCAGTCTATCCATTCCCAATGGTAGTAGATAATAAGTCCATTGTACTAGAAGGAACAGTTCGACACTTTGCCTTGCAGCCTGATTCTTTCCTAGTGACCGAAATTCCCGAACATAAATTCAGGGAATGTGTCATGCTTAATGATGATGTATATGTTTGTAACATTGTGAATTTCTATGAACCATTGAGTGCTCTTCATTGCTTAGATGATCTTGTAAACAACAAGAATGGTAAGAACCATTGTAAATATATACCGTTTACAGAAACTTTCAAGGCTCAAATTATTGATGATGAAATTTTTGTGTTCTCAGCAAACAGATTGAATGCTAAGATTGACTGTAAGTCAAACAAAACAGAAGTAGTTTTTATTAACGTACACTCATTTTCATCTGCTTGTGAATTAGTCATTTTACATAATTTGTATTACAAACCTACAGTCTTCACGACATACAGTTTGAATTTCAGTAAAAGTGTACATCAGTTTGCAGTTATTAACGAATTTCAACTTTTCAGAACTGGAATTGGAGACATTCACAAAGCTAGAAGAGGTTCATACTTTCTTTCATACATATAAGACCGAGATTTCTCCTATCATGTCCTTCATAAATGTCATTCTTTTGGTACTGTTTGCTTTCATTTCTTTTATAATTGTCAGGAAATTGATATTGAATAAGCTTACCATAATCAAGGACATGATGGACAGAATCCTTCCTAGAGAGTAATAGCGTTTACCATCGACTTGCACTTGAATATTTGATGATTGATTTTTTTTATTTTTACAATTTATGATTCTGCATTTAGTTTGAGTATTTGATATATAAATTCATACTTGTTTGTGTTAGCACTATGATGCATTATAATATTTCTTGCATTTATTGCTTATTAATAGAAATTATTGACATTGAAATAATTGACTATAGTCAAGTTTTTTTTTTAATGTATATTATAGGCATCCATATAATTTTATTTCCATGCACCTGCTTACATGACTACTTATTCAAATTCGCATTACATTATCATTGCTAGGTTTACCTTAATTGGTTGGCTTAGAATTAATTTTTTGTAATGGTTTTGTATATTGTTGAGTTGGTTATCTACTTGCATTGTAGTCAATGCAGGTAGGTGACCGAGTGATGTTATGCAGTGAATAAGTATGAGATTCACTGATCGGGATTATGAGAGAGAGAGAGAGAGAGAGAGAGACGATGTTGATAGTTTAAAATGATGAGCCATGAGACCAAGTAAATTGAAGACTAACCATAACAAACCTCCAAGATGTGGGAAAGGAAGGAGGCGCTAGAGGAATCAAAAGGTCAGCAAAATTGACCTGATTTGTCCTTGCCAAAAGTGGGAGTTAAGATTGAACCATTAAGAGTAAAGTAGACGTCCTCAAGGAGGCGGAGTTTTATTCATCATAGGTCCAGAGTTCATTCTGATCAATTTTTAGCCAGAGTTATTTTGAAACCCATTTGGGTAGGATTTGTGTCACTCAACTCTCTAACATCAAGAAATTTCTAAGTCCAGTGTGGCTGGCCGTGTGAAATAGTTTAGTGTTAAGAATAAAACTTATGAAAAACCGTGCCCGGCGAATACTTACCCCCTCCTGAAAAGTAGAAAGTATTAATAGACAATTTCAACCTAACTTACCGAGTCCCATGCTTACTATCAAGTGAAAGTCAACAGACAGAAACGGAGTCATTCATATGTGGTGCAAACGCTATACAAAGAAAAATTTTGTCGTCAATCAAATAACATATATATATATATATATATATATATATATATATATATATATATATATATATATATATATATATATATATATAAATATATATATATATATATATATATATGTACCAATATATACAACAGAACAGATATATATATATATATATATATATTGTATATATATATATATATAAGATATATATATATATATATATATATATATATATATATATAAATATATATATATATATATATATATATATATATATATATATATATATATATATATAATATATATATATATATATATATATATATATATATATATATATATATAAATATATATATATATATATATAAAAGCTATATATATATATATATATATATATATATAAATATATATATAATATATATATATATATATATATATATATATATATATATATATATATATTGATGGAGGTCATGACTGGATTGAATTTACTGTCTACTTACACTAGTGCTTTAAGGGCATTAAGTTCATGTAGCAGGGAAAAGATGGTGAAATAGATATAATAAAAATATTAGCCCCAAAGATATTACTTGTACTGTAGCAAGTTTTATGCAATCTCAATAAAAATACTGGAGAAAAAACTGAAGAGTCTAAAAAAACTGTTGAAAATGGCCTCAAATACGCACAGGATAATAATACGATTTATGTTAGTGTAAAGGAAAACAATCATGCTTTTTATTGCACAGGCGAAAAACCGGTGGTCGATGTTTTCCCAATGATTGTAAACTTGATAAAACTCATATTTTAAACGAATTTGAATAGCTGCCTAGGATGTATAAACTTGTTCCATTTGTAACAGTTATTTGTAACCAAATAACTGTAAAATGCATTGGCATTAAGGAGTGAAGACACTCTGGTCATAAAGACAATAAAGTGATTTACCTGTGAATTTCTGATTAGGGTATTATACATGATGTCTGTTATTATATATGATGATGTCTGTTAGCAATATTTGAAAATTACACACTATTGTTCGTGCCATGTTGAGGGATTTCTTCGTGTACTGATCCGTTGATTGTATGTTCGGTTATGCTGTTTGTAACTAAAGAATATGTATTGTATATCTTCTTCTTTCTCTGCATCTTGTCCCACTTCTACGTAGGGTCGATGTTTCTGACAGCTTTCCTCCACCTGGATCGGTCAAATACATCTCCCCTGACGATTGTTTGTCTCTCAGATCTTCTCTGACGACATCCATCCACCTTCGCTTTGGTCTTCCTCTTGCTCTCCCACCAGGCACCTCCATCTGCATCACTTTCCTCCCTACATATGTCTCATCCCTTTTCATCACTTGGCCACATCACTGCAGCCTTCTTTCCTGGGCTTTCTTTGATAGTTCTACGACTTTAGTAGTTCCTCTTATTCTTTCATTTTTGATCCTGTCCATTTTTGTTACTCCACACATCCACCTGAGCATTTTCATCTCTACCGCATCCAACTTCTCTTTAGTGGTCGTGTTTCTGCTCCATACATCAAAGCTGGTCTCACTATTGTCTTATACACTCTTCCTTTAACCTTTATATTGATTCTGCTGTCGCACAAGACACCTGACATCTTTCTCCAATTTTCCCATCCAGCCTGCACTCTGTGTGTTATTTCTACATCCAAATTTCTATCATCAGCCACTGTTGAACCAAGATACTTAAATTTTTCTACTGGTTTCAGCCTTGTCCCTTCCATACTAATCTCAGAGTCTTGATCTTCATTAAAACTTATGTATTCAGTCTTCTTCTTACTGATCTTTAAACCTCGTCTTCCAACACCTTCCTCCATTGCTCTAGCTTTGACCACTACCCCTCTGTTGGTGTTGCATAACACAATGTCATCCATTATCAGGTCAAAAAGATATGGACTTAAAGCAGATCCCTTGTATAAACCAACTCTTTCTGGTATCCATTCAGTTAACTCAACACTGCTTCTAATCTGCGTTTTTGCTCTGTCATGCGCATCTTGGACCAACCTCACATACTTCTCCGGTGTTCCCTTTACTTGCATGCACCTGCAGACCTCTTGGCGTGGTACTCTATCGTATGCCTTTTCCAGATCTACGAATACTACATGCAGTCCTTTCTGCTTTTCCCAGTGTTTTTCCATCATCTGTCAAAGGGCAAACACAGCATCTGTCATTCCTCTTCCTGGCATGAAACCACTGTTCTTCACCTACAGATCCTTCTTCTCTAATTCTTTGATCCATTATTCTTTCCCAGATTTTCACATTCCTCTTTAGTCTGCACAATCCTGGATGTCACCTTTCTCTTTATAGATAGGCATAATAAAGCGTTCTCTCCATTCTTTTGGTATCTTTTCCTGACTGTATATTTTCTTTGCTAGTTCCCACAGCATGTCTGTTCCTTCTTCTCCCTGGCTCTTCCACGCCTCTGTAGGAATTCCATCTGGTCCTATTGCTTTACCATTTTTCATCTTCTCTAGTTCAATAGTATGTGTCATACCAAGGTTCTGGAATCCATCTTCAAAGAATTTTCTAGGGTTTTCTTCATTTAACAGGTGTTCATAATATTCTTTCCACCTCTTCTTTTATCTTATCCTCGTTGCATAAAACCACTCCATTCCCATCCTTAACCTGTTTTATATGGGGGTAGTCTTTGGTGTTCTTGTCCCTCGACTTTGCAATTCTGTAATTTTTTCTTCTCCCCCTCGGGTGTTTCCAGCTCTTTGTACTGTCATCTAATGCTCTTGCCTTTTCTTGTGCAACCGCCTTCTTTACTTGTTTCTTATGTCTTTGGTATCTCTCCTTATCCTCTTGCTGTCCATACTTTTCCCAGATCTTTTTTGGCTTTCACCACCTCTTTCACTTCATCATTCCACCACCAGGTTTCCTTATTGTCAGGAGGTTTCTTTCCAGATGTCTTTTCCAACACCTCTCCACCCACTCTCTTTATCACCATACTGTTGTCATTCCACCATTCTTGCACTGTCTCTAACAATTTAACTTCCCTCAATACTCTCTCCTTACATTCCTACCTCGCTTCTTCCTCTTGTGTCAGCTTCCACCACTTGATTGTTGATGGGACATGTGCAGGCCTACCTTTTACTGTGTTCTTTATTTCCAAGCCCATTACCACCACCCTGTGCTGTGGTGCCACACACTCTCCATTTAAAATTTTACAGTTTCTCACCTCTCAGATGTGATCTTCTGCTCATGAGGCAGTCAATGTGACTTTCTCTTGCTCCACTCTTGTATGTGATGTACTGATTTTCTTTCTTTTCCAACCATGTGTTGACAATAGCCAAATCCAATGACACTGCACGGTCCACAACTCTCCCTCCCTCGTCATTTCTCTCTCCAACTCCCCAGCCACCATGCACCGTCTCAATACCCTCTCTGGTCCTTCCTACATGTCCATTCATGTCAATATCAATAATTAATCTCTCTTCTGCTGATATTTCACTCAAATGTCTGTCCATTTCCTCCCAAAATTCCACTTTCTCAACTTCATCACATCTTGTTTGAGGGGCATCAGCACTCACAATGTTGACTCTTTTTTTTTTTTTTATCTAGGCACAGTTTCACAACCATTGCTCTCTCACTTGTCCTCTTCACGCTTGTTATGCTGTTTTTTAAGTTTTTTGATAGAATTATCCTCACTCCATTTCTACCTTCCTTATTTGTTCCACTATATAGCAATTTATATCCACATCCCAGCTCTCTCACTTTATTTCCCCTCCATCTGTTCTCCTGCACAAAATGCTTATCCTTTTTCTCTCCATCAGATCTGCTATCTCTCTTCCCTTTCGAGTCATCATCCCCATGTTCAAAGTTCCAACTCTCAAAGCTTTCACCATCTTCCTTCTCCTCACTCTTCTTCTCATATTTTGGACTCACCTTCTTTAACTGGGGGCACCCACTACCCATTAGACCTTGCCCATTTATCAAAGGGGGCAGGCAAGGACCTTGTGCGTTGCCTATGGTGAACGCCCTAGAAATATCCGATTTCTGATGAAATCAATTGTCATATTTGGTTTTGGCTCGATTTTATGGCCGGATGCCCTTCCTGACGCCTACCCAGTTGCAGCTAGGGGCCGAAGGCACGCTGCAAAGAACCTTAAGTAATGCCTACAGTGCACCTGACGGTTATAGATTGGAAACTAGGTGTGACTTAATGGATAATTAGAAAATCTTACGTATCTGGGCTTGGAACTGGCACTGAGTTGGACTGGCTTGTTCCCCCCTCCCCCCCACAGTATATCTCTGGTACTAATGCATCGTAGCCAGTGAAAGTGCTCAATGAGACCCAACCAGTCATAATAAAGTTATAGAAGCAAGAATGGAATTGACTTTCAATTGATATTAAGTTTCAGTGACAGCCCCCATGTACGGATTATTATTATTATTATTATTATTATTATTATTATTATTATTATTATTATTATTATTATTATTAACAATATAATGGTAAGTAACATTTCTCATTACCATGGAGGAACCTTCTATACCCATGATTTATAAAATGGTATGTCATTGGAATATTTCCCTCGATATGAGACAAAAAACAAAAAAGTGATAGACCAAAAACTCCTTTGTTGGATAATAGATTTTTCCTTTCTCTTTGCGAAAAGGGGTCATAAAAAGGTTATCGTGCCTCAAAATATTTCTGGCTCACGTCATGTATATTTCGATTTGCTTGCATTTTTTTTTTCTCTCTCAGGAACTCGACAGTAATTAATATTCAATCTGTTGACTACCCAAGCTGGAGTTTTTCCTGCCGCTCTTTACGAAATTTCCCCGTTCACGAGTTTAAACTGCGAAATTTGCGGTATAGTCATGGTTTCTAATTGATGGGTGGACTATATAGATAAAACAAACTTTTCAAGGGTTGCATTTCTCTCTCTCTCTCTCTCTCTCCTCTCTCTCTCTCTCTCTCTTAACTGTTACGCCTTTAACTGGATGCTTTATTTATTGTATCCTATATCATTATCTTTTGTTAAGGACCATCATATCCCTCATATCCTCGTCCATATTCACCGTAGCCTACTGCTCCAAGAGTACTGGGTTCACTTGTCTACTGAGGATCCTTTTCGTATATTTAAAGAGGGGCGTTGGACCACTGAAGTCTCCACCACTTGCAATGAACAGAATATCAGTGTATCATTTCCTTCGGACATTTATAATATATTTAAAATGTATTAGATTTCTGAAAATGTCATGATCAGGTTAGCTTGAAAAAAAAACCTTCTTCACTGTTTACGAAGAAGATAAAAGCCGTTTCCTAAATCGCTATGCTGCATAACTTTCGGTGTTGGAGAACGTCAGTGTTACAAACATTAGATAATCTTTGCCTCTATGAATAGGAAATTCATTCATTGCAGTTAAAAGAAATTCATCATATAAAAACTAACAGAGGATCCAGCAACCTTTGACCAATATTACTGAAAAAAATATTGGCATCCAGATCACCAAAAATCAAGACGTCTAAAGAGAATCTAGTTAAAAAAAAAAAAAAAAGGCCATCAAGCAGTGCATAAAATTGTCGTCAAAGAGGAAAAAAGATTTTATAAAGTATAATTGGCGGAGGGCAGAGAGTAATCCCTCCGCCAATTACAGTTTATAAAATCATTTTTTTCCTCTTTGATGTCATACATACATACATACATACATATATATATATATATATATATATATATATATATATATATATATATATATATATATATATATATATATATATATATATGTGTGTGTGTGTGTGTGTGTGTGTGTGTGTGTGTGTTTATGTGTTTATGATAAAAACATAATGGATGCATTGTAGGGTCCCACACAGACCCACACACCATTCACCTCACCTGGCTCGCTAATCTCCTTACAACAAGATCAAACGCAGAATTCCTTGTGGACACCGGGGCATGCAAATCATTCATGCGAACCAGCCCACATGAATAACTCACCTCAGCCCCACCCACCAATCTCCACGCATCCACTGCCAGCGGAGTACCACTCAAGATGTATGGAAAGCGAAAGCTGAATGCCTCATTCAACGGGAAGGACTGCAGCTGGACCTTCATCATGGCAGACAATAGCTCTTTTAGGAGCAGATTTCCTAAAAGCATGTGACCTACTAGTGGACGTAGCATTAAAGCAACTGATCCTGAAAACAGCTCCAG
The DNA here is from genome assembly GCF_040412425.1 of Macrobrachium rosenbergii. Taxonomy (NCBI): domain Eukaryota; kingdom Metazoa; phylum Arthropoda; class Malacostraca; order Decapoda; family Palaemonidae; genus Macrobrachium; species Macrobrachium rosenbergii. The sequence continues at coordinate 16,740,396 of NC_089742.1, forward strand.
TATCATCTCCTCAATAGCTGTACAAACAACCCACCACCATATGGTACTGCAACAGCAGAGATGACAAACAAGCTCTGTCGCAGCAGCTATCCCACTGCCAGAGATACACCGATTTCTACAAGACTACGAAGTGGTCTTCAAAGACGACCTGCAGCACTACTTAACCAAACCAGCAAAACACAACACCCAGCACCATATTCAAACAGAAGGCCCCGCCCAGCTAAATGTCAAAATGAAGCTAGATATATATATATACACACACTGACGAACATAGCAGATATAACCAACCAAATAAACAGGGCAAAGATCTTCACCAAAATAGATCTGCTGAAGGGATACTTCCAAGTTCCAGTAGTGAAGGAAGATAAAGAAAAGACAGCTAACACAACCCCTTTGGCACCTACACATTCAACTACAGCTGTTTTGGCCTTCAGAACTAAGGGGCAACCTTCTGAAGACTTATGGATGAACTGCTGGACGACCTTCCTTTCTGAGTGGTCTACATTGACAACATCCTCATATTTAGCCCAAGTCTCAAACAACATCTTAAAGATGTTAAGCGGGTGCTGCAGAGACTTAAGGAAAACAGACTCGTAGTAAGGGAAGACAAGTGTGAATGGGCAAAGAAAACGGTGGAATCCCTGAGACATCAAATAAGCCCAGATGGTATTAAACCCCTTCCAAAGAAAGTAAAAGCAATCACCGACTTCCTAACACCAAAAAAAATTAACCAGTACAAGAATTTTCAGGACAAATCAACTATTATAGATCTATCCAAAATATTGCTAAAATCATGAGCCTTATCTATACATGCTTACAAGGGAAACCTAAAAAAATTAAATTGGCCAAAATTTCAAGATGATGCATTTCTTTCAGCAAAACAAGCAATACCCTCTGCAGTCACATTGATCTTTACTCTACCCCAATGGTCCCTCCCTTTGATGACTGATGCGAATAGCATGGCAATGGGAGCAGTACTGGAGCAAGACACAGATGATGGTCATCAGCTGTTGGCATTCTTCAGCAAGAAGTTAATGTCAGTGGAATAAAAATACTCCACATTTGACAGGGAGCTCCTAGCAGTCCACAGGGCCATCTGTCACTTCCACCACATGCTCGAAGGAAGGCAGTTTGTCATACAAACAGACCATCAACCCTTGGTTCACGCCTTCACAAAGACAGCAGATGCATGGTTAGCGCGACAACAGTGTTACCTATCAGCAATAGCTAAACACTCCTGCACCATCAAGCACATGAAGGGTTCAGCAAACACCGTGGTGGATGCACTTTCGAGAAACTGAGTCAACACCATAAAGCTCGAGATAGCCTATCCCAAAATAGCAGATGCACAGAGAGACAACATGGTCCTACAGCGACTGCAGCGGGACAACCCGCCCTTGTGTGGAGCGACCTGTCAATCAACAATGGAGAGATGACCATCACCTGCGAGGCAAGTACTGGACACCCTTGCCCCTACCTGTCAGCAGGCCTCAGAAAGAAGGCTTTCAACATCGCCCACAACCTGTCCCACCCATCAGACTGGAAAACTGCCTGAATTTTAGCAGAATGTTACATCTGGTGGGGAATGAAGGACATATAAAAGTGGATGAGAGAATGCCTCCCATGTCAGACGTTAAAAACAACAAGGCACGTGGAGAGTGGAATATGAGAGTTCCACACAACACACCGCCACCCAGCCCACATCCACATCTTGACATAGTAGGGCCTCTACCCGCATCTAAGGGGTACAGATACCTGTTCACCATAGTCAACAAAAATACCAGGTGGCTGGAAGCAATACTGGTCAACAGGCATGGAGTCCCAGAGATCATCACAAGCAACAGGGGCAAACTTCTCATCCACCTTATGGAACACCCTCACTGACTGTTTGGGGACAAAGATAATACATATGACGGCCTACAACCCAGAAGCTAACGGCATCATCGAGAGGCTACACCGGTCGTTGAAAGCATCACTCACTGCTAAATGTCAAGGCGGGAGTTGGAGAAAAGAGTTACCTTGGGTATTACTAGGCCTGAGAACAACACCACACACACAGCATTCAACGCATCTCCAGCAAACCCCTGTATGGCCAGTCATTAACGTTGTTGGCTGAAGTCTTTCAAGATCCAACGAGCCCAACATCCTCATTCAACACCCACAAAGAATTAGAACAGATAATGCCTGGAAAAACAACGTACCGCATGTCAAAAAAAGTGTACTTGCCCAAAGAACTGCAGCATGCAAAATGTGTTCATACGGGTAGATGCACACAGAGGGCGCCGCCTCTCGCCAGCCTACTCGTGGCTATACCCTGTCATCCAGAGAAGACACAAAGCCTACCAAATGACAGAAGATGGCAGAACCACCTGGGTTTCCATCGACCAATTAAAGCCAGCATACTTACCAGACACCGACCTACAAATAAGTTGAGTATACCTTAGTTTAACCAGACCACCGAGCTGATTAACAGCTCTCCTAGGGCTGGCCCAAAGGATTAGACTTATTTTACATAGCTAAGAACCAATTGGTTACCTAGCAACGGGACCTACAGCTTATTGTGGAATCCGAACCACATTATACCGAGAAATGAATTTCTATCACCAGAAATAAATTCCTCTAATTCTTCAACCATAGGCCTCTCCAAGGAGGGGAAGTTCTGTAGGGTCCCACACGGACCCACACACACCGTTCTTCTCACCTGGTCCGCTAATCTCACAACGAGATCTCTGCGCGCCAAGTGCACACGTACAAGAAACACAACAGGTGTCATGCATCCCTTGTACATATATTCGTGTTCATATTGTTGTTTTGTTAAATGCATCATTCTTAGCGTAAGCACTATAACTTCAGCATTACAGCTATATGTATCATATCTTCATTCATAATTTGTATACCGATTTATGCATGATTTTCCATCTTCCAACAAACACAGTTGGTTGTACTCTGACCTTTGTTTTGTTCGCCTCGTGTCAGGCACTACGTTTCCGCTTGCAAGAGCTGCTGACCTGTCTGTTTTTTTGTTTGAATAAATTAGTAAGTTTGCAGATGCAGCCTTTTACTCATGACTTCGCTACAGCATAATTGATAATTGATATCCAAGGAAAACTGTATCTTAATTTCTGATGCTTTCCACTAGGCGGAATAAAAACCTTCAGAGAGAGAGAGAGAGAGAGAGAGAGAGAGAGAGAGAGAGAGAGAGAGAGAGAGAGAGAGCGGATTCAAATATATTTCAGTATAAGTTCGTGTTAACTTCCACATTTATATAAGACAATGACAACTTTTTGTTTTATTTTCATCTTAAAAATTTGAACTCATTGTCAAGTCACCTTGCTGCAAAAATTCAGGGTGTCTCAATTACCTGTGAAATATTTTAGGAAAAATCTTATCGCCACATGAAAGTTTTTCCAATTAGAGCGCAAGGAAAGAAAACCCATGGAAAAGTTTGAGACGACTATTTAAAAAAAAAACTCAAAGACGAAGGCTGAAGAAATTTAATCCTAGTGAAATATCGGTTTTCTTCTCTAAAAAAGCGGCTTGAAACTTTATCCTAACTAACAGAGAGAGAGAGAGAGAGAGAGAGAGAGAGAGAGAGAGAGAGAGAGAGAGAGAAGGGCGGGGTGTCCTTAATGTAAAGAAAAACGAGTTACGTATAAATAGAGATAATTTGTTCCTACCGTTTCTTTTCAATGAAATGCTGGTTTTTCAACTGAATTGTTTCTGTCTTAAAAACTAATTCTGTTCAATTCCATATCAGTTTAAGAGCTCGCAATGGCAATCGAGTTTTTACTTGCGTACTTTCCTATACATTTTCTTACTCATTCCCTTTACTTCCATGGTAAAGTGACTGATAGGCAAGCGTAGTTAAAGTGTTGATAATACGTGTTGATAAAAAGTTTTTATAAAGAAAAGTTACCTTTTGTGGGTAATTTCAATAATCTATTCTATATTTTTAATTTTCGTTTAATTCATTTATCAATAGATGCATCAACCTAACGAGGGAGGCAGTGGTTTCGGGTTTAGCAGAAAACCCTACTTAGAGAGAAAAATCTTTAACATTATTATTATTATTATTATTATTCTTATTATTATTATTATTATTATTATTATTATTACTGCGGTTGAGGTTATTGTCATTCTATAACAAAAATCCATAGTAAACAAGACTAAAATGTCATTAACTAATAAAACAAACTTTCTCAATATTGAGCTTGAAGTTTCCAAATGTGAAAAAGAAGTAAAAAGGGAAGACCAAATAACAAATAGATTTGGAGAAATCAGGACAGAGATATATGTCCACATCAGGGACAATAGTTTTCATTAAAGCAAAGCGGAGGTGCATTTGGCATTAAAATTGTTTTATAGTCTTTTTTGAGCTTCAAGAGCGAAGGTATATAAGAGTAAAAAATGTTTAGGAAGGTTATTCCACACTTTTATAGCAAATATTATGAATGGTTTTTTGGCTTACTATGAACACAGAATCTTGAATGAAAAATGATCTATTTGCGCTAGTTAGTTATTAGGCCCAGTAGTATGAGGCAAACAATTAAAAGAAAAATATTAAGAGCAAAATGAACTTGAATGTCATGTCAGTCATGGAATATGGGGATCTTTTCTGTAATAACGTTCCTTTGGCCGCTAGCTGCAGTCCCTTTCATATCTTTTGCTGTACCTCATTTCATATTATCTTCCTTCCATCTCACTTTTCACCCTCTCCTAACAACTGTTTCATAGCGCAACTGCGAGGTTTTCCGCCTGTTACACCTTTAAAACCTTCTTTACTTTCAATTTCTCTTTCAGCCATTCCGTGATGATTTACTTTTATATAGTGATGTAAATTAAGCCATTGGTTATGAACAAGGACGCCATATAGTTATGTTCATAGGCAATCACTTAAACATTAGACAATATAAACTAAACTTAAGAGATCCTGAACAGGATTTGAGAGTTCCTTTATTAAACTATTTTTATTATGAAAATTTATTCATCAAAACTACTGCTGTCTTTGAATATCAGTTGTTTCGAAATACTGCTGAAGTTTTCCAAATAAATGCCGAGTTTAATTTCATTATTATTCCATTTTACTATTTTGTAATTCGTGTGCAACTGCTCTTTAATCACAGAGAAAGACCTGATAACCTAACGGATAGAGTTCTTTTAACTTCTTGAGTGCTTATCAGCGTCTGATAAACAGCAGTTCACTGCTATACCGCAATGATGGAGTAATTAACTTCAAGGCGTTTATAGATTCCAATTTAATTTTAAAAAAGCCTCATCAATAAGAACACGCTAATCAGTCGTAAAATAAACTACATAAAGAAACTTACAAGACCTCGGATGAACACAGATGATGAAGAAGGTGAAAAATTCGTCGGTAAACCATCCACCACCATTGCCTAGCGATGACTGCAGTCAATTGATGTAAGTGTCCCACTATCTAATCGAGTCTCCTTATCACACACGATACCAACTATCGGAATTTCATTAAAATCTTAATTCTTGTGTAGTTATGCAACTCACTTCATATAAAAGTCTTATTTTGGAAAGTAAGTGCTTTCTGAAATTTTTGTAAATTAAAATGACGAGCGATACTGGAAGATGCCAACTCTAAATATGGAAATAGTTACCCGTTGACGAAAGTTATTTTACAGAAAAAGAGAGGTATGTAGCCATACATGCACCACACAAACACACACACACACACACACACACATATATATGTATATATATATATATATATATATATATATATATATATATATATATATATATATATATATATATATATATATATATATATATATATATATATATATATATATATATATATATATATATATATATATATATATATATACATACATACATACATATATATATATATATATATATATATATATATATATATATATATATATATATATATATATATATATATATATATATATATATATATATATATATATATATATATATATATATATATATATAGATATATATATATATATATATATATATATATATATATATATATATATATATATATATATATATATATATATATATATATATATATATATATATATATATATATATAAATTTATGTGTGTGTGTGTGTTTATAGAATTGCAACGAACGGTTGAGAGTTGTTGATGTAAACCCTGACTTTATAAAGAGGTGAGATATCAAACTCAAGGTATGCTATGTAGTTCCATCCTATAGAAATATTAATCCAGGGTACTGGGAGCTCTTGTGTATGCATGTACGTTTGTTGGGGGTTAAAGTAAAGGGTAGAAGGGAGAAAATAAAGGTCCAATAAATCCCGATGAACTAGAAGTAGACAGCTAAACGTGTTCGTTTTTAAGACGCCTCCTACACACATAAAGCATTTCAGTCCCATCGCTTGTGGTGAGTCCTGGAACAGCGAACGATGCCAATTTTCCCTCAGGTTGGAGGATTGTTACCACTTTTTCGGTTCCACATAAAGAGAAGCTTCAGCAATGTGGAAGAGCAACGCAAAACAGGGAGACCATAGAGCTAAAATTTAATTCAGATTCAAGCGTTTATCATTTAAATCTTTTATCCTACCCTCCTTTCGTTCTTTTTCCCTTTCCCACCCTCCCCCCCCTTCTTTTCTTCCTCTGTCTTCCTCCCTCTCCCCTCTCTCTTTCACAGTTCTTCACTGGAGGGGTGGGTAGAGCTCTAGGCTAGCACGCTCTTGGCCCAGCGTTCGACTCTCCGACCGGCCATTGAAGAATTAGAGGAATTTATTTCTGGTGATATAAATTCATTTCTCGTCATAATGCGGTTCGGATTCCACAATAAGCTGTAGGTCCCGCTGCTAGGTAACCAGTTGGTTCTTAGCCATGTAAAATAAATCTAATCCTTTGGGCTAGACCTAGGAGAGCTGTTAATCAGCTCAGTGGTCTGGTTAAACTAAGATTTACTTAACGCTCTGGAGTCCATGTGTTGAGTTTTTTATCCTTAGAATTTTCCAGAACTGCAAATTTTTTTAATAACCAGATTAAATCCCATTGCTTACATTTGCTTGATAGTGACCTCATCCAAGTGACTACTGACTTTGTACATTCGTACTTTCTCTCTCTCTCTCTCTCTCTCTCTCTCTCTCTCTCTCTCTCTCTCTCTCTCTCTCTCTCTCTCTCTCTCTCAGGTCTACAGCGAAACAAGCATTACCCAAAGTAATTTATTTGACAATATTCTAACATAACTGGATTGCAAGAAAGAAGAGATGAAATAAAATGGAATGCTAATGTTCACCAAATGATCAAACATATTACAGTCTACCATATTCAACTAATTATACTCTGAATAGTTTCCCCACAATAAGTCAAAATAAGTAAAAGCCCAGTATATTCCCAATGAGTACATCTTAACCTCTTCCTCAGCTAAATATCTGAAGAAGTCAAAATTATAAAACCCTTATTAAACAAATGCATAAAAATAAAGATATGAGAATTCCTCCCATGTATATTTATAAAGTACACAGTGTAGAAAATGCTTTACACAAGTGAGATATATGTTAAATGAAAAGAACAATCTACAGTTTGGGAAATCTAAAATGTTTCCTACCTCCAAAGAGCAATTTTGCAATCTTAATCGACAGGTCTCAAAGCACAGAGTCTTCACCGAAGGCTTTTTATGATATTCAGTGTTGGTCTTCCAATGACAATGTGTTTGATAACTAATCCTTTCACACCCTGGGGCTCCATCGCCCCCCCCCCCCAAACACACACACACATATGAATGAATTATCTGGAACCTGGACATTTCCGGTGAACAAACTCACAAAGTCTTGTCGCTTGGCAGGGATGTTCTCACGTCTCAAGAATATCTGATGCATTCAACACGTATACAGGGCACGCACGAGACACCAGCTAAACATTCTGTCAAGGTTCTTCACAATGCCTTTAGGCACACTTATTAATAAAACCTACTGTGTATTGTAATTCATAAAATATCTGTGACCTATGAACTATTCATATGTATGTACGTTTGTTTGGGGTTGAAGAAAAGGGTGGAAGGGAGAAAATAAAGGACCTATAAATCCTGATGAATTAGAAGTAGGCAGCTAAACGTGTTCATTTTTAAGACACTTCCTGCACAACATAAAGCATTTCAGTTCCATCGCTTGTAGGAGTCATGGAACAGTGAACTATTCCAATTTTCCTTCAGGTTGGAGGAATGTTATCACTTTTTCGTTTCCACATAAAGAGAAGCTTCAGCAATGTGGAAGAGCAATGCAGAACAGGGAGACCATAGAGCTGAAATTTAATTCAGATTTAAGCGCTTATCATTTAAATCTTTTATCCTACCCTCCTTTCATTCTTTTTCCCCTCCCCATCCTCCCCTCCTTTTCTTTTCTTTTTCTGTCTCCCCCCCTCCCCCCTCTCTCTTTCACGCTCTGGCGTCCATGTCTTGAGTTTTTCATCCTTAGAATTTTCCAGAACTGAGCGTTTTTTAAGCTGGAATGTGAAAATCACACTGGAACGGTGGGTGGTTCGACTTTTTTATGAATTTCTCGGAAAACTGACAATTTTTCCTTTTACGATGATTCATCTCGAGTTTTAAATCCTTGAATTGTTTACCAGTTTTCGGACATCATTGAAGGTTACTGATATTTTCTCTTTCACTCAAAGATTTCCTTCGTTTTCTTTTTGTTTCTGTTCTATTTTGTGAGGTTGGGGAGTTGTTTTTTGTATTAATCTTTTTTTAATACATCTTCTATTTTAGCTGCTATGAATATAGCTTCAGTGATATATTTCAATGGACGATATCTATCTAATGGCATTCTTAAAAAACACCACTGCTTTTATTGGCCAACAATGTTTATTTATGGCTTTATTACGAAGATATTCTTCCAATACTTTGCTAAAAGGTATTATGCGTTTCGAATACACGTTGTGCTTTACCTGTACAGCAATTTAGCATTTAGCATCTACAGTTTCACAGCTACCAAACAAGCTCTTCCGGCTAAGTCAGCTGACCATAATATATACTTTTTCATTCTGTATAACAATAGGAGCCTCTCCCATTCCGAAATAATAAATGGAGTATTCTGAAGTGCCTTTAATGTAAAACATCAACGAAGCAGGAAGCAATTCAGTATTGTGGAAACGGAATGTGGAGAATGTTTTCACTTTATTGAAAGTTGAAAACAAAGACTCTTTAATTTCATCCTTATATGTCTCAAATTCAATGAACCTTCCATAAAATTTACACCGGAGAAGAGTCAAAAAAACACCTTTCTCTTTTTAGATGTATCAGTAGAAAAAACCTTGACTGGTTTCAGTACTGAAGTGTACCGTAAAATTATACATGCAAACTCCTACAGTCACCTTTTCACACAAAAAAAAGATGAATTAGCAGTAGTCTTTAAAACCTTGAGGATAATTGGAAAAAATAAAGGAAAGAGATGAAATCCTGAGATACATCATTACCACTGACAATTGTAATTTGACTTAAGTGGGGATGATCGAAAAATATCTCGAAAAACTTGAAACAGATCCTTCAACGTTGATAACAGAAACAAAGAAATAGCCACACGTTGTAGGGAGTTCGAGTATAGAATACATTTCAATACGGAACTTTTCTATGGAAACAATAACGTAAAGTGAAGCAGTGTTGTGGAGAGTGTCCTTAATAACTCAGTACCAATGGTGAATGCAAACAAATCTTTTAATGGTGTGGGTATATAATCGCCAGGTAAGCTGGACTGATGAAATGACAAACACCTGACCTCCGGTACTCACACCAAGAATTAAATCATCCTCACCCCTGCCATCCTCCAAATAAGCATCAAGCGTGTGGCATAACCATAACAAACCGGAATGGTCAAGTATTCAAGAAATCAAGATCAAATAAGAACTTTACATAAATAACGTATCCTTGTAAAAATTTGGATCTAGTTTCAGTCCTTCATTCATTCATTCCTTCTAATCCGAAGAGTTTTAAGTGTATTTGTAAGATATACTAAGACGTAATACAAGAAAAGGATCTTATTTTATCCTCGTTTTCAAAGAACCTGATGGTCCCTCCAAGACGCAGTGACGGAAACTGGAAAATAATGCTCTGCAGGCTAAAGCACAGTACTACAGCAAGTCTTTGTACACAGCTTGTACACTCATCTTTTAAAGAAGGATGAAATACTGGTAAAAATTTTTAATAGTTGATCTTAATTTCTTCCCAGTCAAGATGATTAGTTATATATAGTATTCAAAACAGATTTCTTTCCGAAATGTGTTGTAAATCAGATGTTCGGAAAAATACCACAAAGCATGATAAAACAGTAGGCATGTTTCAGACCGATGCCAACCACTATAGGTCCACATATCTATCCACCTAATCCAATCCGTTGTCGGGATCTACCAAAATACATAATGCCCTTTGCCAAACGTTGTTACTTAGTTATTTATTATACATGTAGTTTCGGCTAAGTCTAAATTTTGCAATGTTGGAAAAACTGATCAAAGCATCTATAAATTGTCTTCAGATTTAGAGCCTTTAAAATACCTTGTCAGTTTTAGCTTATGGGCCCTTTGCACATTCCATAAGTTACAGGGAAATCCTTCAGAAATACTTTGATGAAAAATATCTTGTAGACAGTCAGACATGGTAGAACAATGAGTCGGAGAAGAATGGTACCCTTTTTGTTCTTTGCTGGTGGAAGTAAGATAGGTGGTAAAAAAGGTGTATCTGAAATGTAAGATCCTGTAAGATATAATGAAATACCAAACTAAAGGTATGTTTAGGAAAATGTTAGAATATACGATTTATATATAAATACAAATATCCTGAAAAGAGAGAGAGAGAGAGAGAGAGAGAGAGAGAGAGAGAGAGAGAGAGAGAGAGAGAGAGAGAGAGAGATGAAACTTTTTTTTGTTACGTTTTGTGAAGATTGTTTATAATAGTAAACAAGTAAAAATTGCGTCGAAGTTTCTTCGGCACAGTCTAGTTTTCTGTACAACGCATTATTCTGTATGAAACTCTCAGCCACTGCCCAGTGGTGGCCTGTGTTTTTGTCACTTATAGCGGTGCCAGCCGCATGATCATGATTAACTTTAACCTTGAATAAAATAAAAAACTACTGAGGTTAGAGGACTGCAATTAGGTATATTTGATGATTGGAGGGTGGAAGATCAACATACCAATTTGCAGCCCTCTAGCCTCAGTACTTTTTAAGATCTGAGGGCGGACAGAAAAAGTGCGTACGAACAGACGAAGCCATCTCAATAGTCCTGTCACAGAAAACTAAAAAAAGAATATTAATCTGAAACAAACAAAAAATTTCATTAACCTGGATGAACACGGCGAGGGAGGATGTCCTTCAATAATCAAAATTCGAGTAGGAATGTTACGTTTGGGAACTAACGAAAAAAAAAAAGAAAAAAAGAAAACAGCAATCCCCGAAATCTAATTGTGCCGTATTCCACTTCAGCCCAATTGCATCCAATTTCCTGGCTTCCTTTATAACGCCCACTGGGAAAAGCTTGTAGCAAATTGACCTAACACACTAGCCAGTTTGCTGTGAGGGATAACAGGGTAAATGGAGTGTACTGAGGTACTTAACTCTGCTCCGACTGACCTGGACGGAATTAATGCTAAGTGGTTATTTGCAATATTTTCGGGACTGACAGTTCATAGCTGCTGAGTACGGGATGGGATTTCCTGCCTGTAGAAGATTTACTACTAAATCGTTTTAAATTATTTAAATAAAATAGTGGGCTGAATCTCCATTTAATTCATTCCTAATAAGACGACGTAGATTAAATAGTTTTGTTAAAGAAACAAGATATTCGAAATATGTGGAAAACTGTCATTTAAATATTCTGGAGTAAAAACCGTCATCCAGTAATTAACCTCAGTAAGTCAGCACTAGCTGAAAGTGCACTTGGAGCAGAGTAACATTCTCTTAAACTTACGTTTAAATTATTTGCAATCTCCATGAATCTATAATCAAAACAGTAACTGACCAAATTTATTATTATTATTATTTATTATTATTATTATTATTATTATTATTATTATTATTATTATTATTGAAAGAGAAACCCACAAGATTCCTGTGTATAACTTGTTTACTTGTAAATATTTACATATTACTTGAATCTCGAGTACTTTCAGGTCCTAACTGTGACCCTTTTTCAAGAGATGTGAAGGTAGTCAGGCTGGTTCATGATTTCTGGGCCTTGAACCAGCCTGACTACCTTCACATCTCTTGAAAACGTTTCACAGCTAGGACCTGAAAGTACTCGAGATTCAAGTAATATGCAAATATTTACAAGTAAACAAGTTATACACAGGAATCTTGTGGGTTTCTCTTTCCATCTTCAGAAGAAAACTGAAAGAAGTTTTTGTTTGGTTCATTATTATTATTATTATTATTATTATTATTATTATTATTATTATCAAACCTAAAGGGGGAGGGGAACAGGAGAGAGGAAAACAATCCGTGCGGATGGGAAAAAACCACACACACACAAACACAGATAGACAGACAGACACACGTATATATATATATATATATATATATATATATATATATATATATATATATATATATATATATATATATATATATATATATATATATATATATATATATATATATATATATATATATATATATATATCATGTGTGTGTGTGTGAGTGTGTGTGTCTGTGTATTTGTGTGTGTGTGTGTGTGAATAACTGAACGGGAAAGAGGTAGCCTTCGAGAAAACCCGCTGAAATTTATTTATATAAAACAATGAATAAAATATCTAATATAACTAGATTTTTATCAATGAGAAAATGCTCTAACTTTCATGTACAAATTGCGTCAATAAAATTTGTAAAGTTAACATGGTATTAGTCATTTATTGAATACGAAACAGTGTTCCTACAGTCCGTATGATATAAGAGTCTGGGTGTAAGGGCACATTGCACATAATGGAGAATGCATAATGTAGATGGAAGAGAGAAACATTAACTCCTATTTCTATTATAGATTATAAAAGTAATAATGACAGTTTTAAATAAACCCCAGATAACTCTTCTGTTGCTATAATATAGCACGGGAATTTGGGCTACTTATTTGTTAAATCTTCGCGTTGTTTTAAGTAGATAAAAAGAAATTATGTTGAGAAATCAGTAATGATGGTACGTTCACAAACTTAGCTTTTATTAAGCATAGTCAAACCTACGAATGAATGGATTGAAATGTTCGTTTTCTTTGAATAATGTTGCAACTGTAATGGTAAACTATTAAAAACCACCCAAAAATGTAAGTTTACGCAATTATACATTTCCACAAATACAGAAAAGAAACAACTGGCTTATATGACTAGCTAAATGTCATATCTGTCGTTTATTTAATAAATATTCTCTCTCTCTCTCTCTCTCTCTCTCTCTCTCTCTCTCTCTCTCTCTCTCTCTCTCTCTCTCTCTCTCTCTCTCTCCAGTCCTTGGTTCTACCACCCTTCTCATTTTTTAGTACACTGGGTGGGCTAAAATAGACGTTTGTGAAATCTCTTGTCCTCTTTTGAATCCTTTGTCCAGCAAGTAAACATCTTTTCAATTGTCACTGTTAAGTTTCCCTCCAACCATTCTTCCTCCTACTTCTACCCAACTCCAAGGGCACCCCACCCCCTGCTCTCTCTCTCTCTCTCTCTCTCTCTCTCTCTCTCTCTCTCTCTCTCTCTCTCTTGCGCCTCACTTTCTCTATTTAAACAACTTATTCTTGAAAATACAATGCGATTTGTTTGCATTTTTCTGCTACAGTAAATAAACAAACTAATTAACATTCAAGATGCCATTCTTTTTCCCATGGTTCTTCCTAAAATTGTTTAAAAGTAAAACTAACTCACTAAAATACCTTTGTCTTCTGCAATTAATTCACTACGTCCCATGCCTACGGGTTTCATGGAAATTTCTCTCCCCCAAAAACTACGGGATTAATTATCTTCCTCCGTTCAGTTTTAGTTTAGCATAGCAAACATAGAGGATTATAATCTACCCGGCCAACGTCAGCATAACTTTGATTATTTCGCTACAATGATCGTAGTTATTACATATATATATATATATATATATATATATATATATATATATATATATATATATATATATATATATATATATATATATATATATATATATATATATATATATATATATATATATATATATATATATATATATATATATATATATATATATATATATATATATATATATATATATATATATATATATATATATATATATATATATATATATATATATATATATATATGCATATATGTATATATATAAATATATATATATATATATATATATATATATATATATATATATATATATATATATATATATATATATATATATATATATATATATATATATATATATATATATATATATATATATATATATATATATATATATATATATATATTTATATATATATATATATATATATATATATATATATATATATATATATATATATATATATATATATATATATATATATATATATATATATATATATATATATATATATATATATATATATATATATATATATATATATATATATATATATATATATATATATTTATATTTATATATATATATATATATATATATATATATATATATATATATTTATATTTATATATATATATATATATATATATATATATATATATATATATATATATATATATATATATATATAAATATATATATAACAGTATATATATATATATATATATATATATATATATATATATATATATATATATATATATATATATATATATATATATATATATATATATATATATATATATATATATATATATATATATATGTATATATATATGTATATATATATATATATATATATATATATATATATATATATATATATATATATATATATATATATATATATATATATATATATATATATATATATGTATATATATATATATATATATATATATATATATATATATATATATATATATATATATATATATATATATATATATATATATATATATATATATATATATATATATATATTGTCAAGAATAAACACCCTCCTTCCTGTAACTTTGATTTCATTATGTAATTTTGAAATAATCTCATATCCCTGCCTATCGTTTCGGGGAATCTGGCGGGCATCAAACAAAAACCGCACTCACTTGAACCAGTCAACAGCCGTTAGCTAGGCCTCCGTACCCCACCCCCAACATCGCGCGATCCAGCAAACAATACAAACCCCCTTTCCCCCCCATCACGCAATGGGGAAACATGTAGGGATAGGGGAGGCCAAAAGGGCCATTTAGCGCTAGGGAACAGGTTAGATTCTAATCTGTAGGCATATAATGATAAGTGTGCTTTTCCTCTGCCCTCCTTGCTGGTCCTTTTGACATGCTTGCAGGTACGGTTGGCCCCACCAAACGCTCGAAGAAGCCCTGCTTTTGAAAAGCAGAAGAGAGACTGCTCCGACCTTCATCTGTAGCAGATGTGCTGCATTTTTCTCCACATCCGCTGGTTGGACTGACTTCACCAGACACCTGGAATGATTGTAGGCGCCAACAACAGTCATAAAAGGTTCGTACGTTGCAAGTAGTCAAGACCAGCCCTTCCCACTTTTACTTAAACTCCCTAAAATTCCATTTCTTTAAACTTTAACCTCTTCCTCCACAAAGAAATCCTCCCTTTGTTAGAATCCTGCCTGTATCCCATGCCTTGCCATTTAATGTACCATTGAATTCAATTAAAGACCCCTTGATAACCATCAATTATCCCTCCACCAGTGCAATTTAAGGGCTATTTAGGTTAAGCCATATCAGTGTTAATTTTATTTTTGTGTGAGTGCGATCATGTGTTCATTGTTAAAACCTACACTGTTCCGATTCTCAGATTGTATCTATGTGATATCATTATAATCACCTTCTGGGCTACATTATGTTTTGTATTTAAGAACGTGTATTGGGTGATATTTCATAGGGGAATTCCATCTCCTTCAGTGTACACCGTCATTCCTAACTGAGAACATCTCTTTCAGGGATGCACACGCGGAACGATCGCTATCCATGCTTCAGTATCTCGTGTGCCACCAAAATCTTGATAATTCCTGGTCGCAGTCAGTAACGAATCCCGTTGTGGCCCAAATGTTCATATGAATTATTCTCCCATCCTGGAGTTCCACCATTTGCATTACCTGAGACTATTTCATGTAGTCAGGGCAAGACTGAATGTTATTATTATCACTGAACTGATTGTATTGCAGACTGGCCCCATTTTAATCCACTTGCTTGTTGCCAAATCATTGCATCATTGTTCCCTGTGTCCTATTCTGAATCTGCCCCTTAATGATTATGTTGTGTCGTGTCTCATTGTTGATTTGCTAAGTTTCTCTAAATAAATCCCTGTAAATTTGTAAAGGAATTCTAAATTCCCATATGGCGACCTTCCCCATACAATTGTAAATCCAGGAAAATCTAAGGTAAGTTTTTAAATAACTTGTCCTTTTGCTCATAAACTGGGCTCTCTTGGTTTTGTGGCAGCATCATTATAGTTTTGTTTCAATTTTCTCACCAAGCCAAGGGCCAGTTTATGACAGTGGCAACCAAGTGCCAGGATTAGTCTATTAGCGTTTATTAGCCTCGCTATTAAGTTAGACTAGAAAACCAGGAATATATAAAATCAATTATTTCAGTCACGATAACCATTTCATTATTCAAAAGAACAGGAAAGCGATCGGAGCCAACATCTTTGGTAAACAGAGTGTGTACATGTTTTAATATTGAGAATCAGGGAAGTAATATTATTTCTTTAAAGAAAAGCAATTCTTGTATTGTAAAAGCGTTCATAACGCAGGGGAATGCATAGGGTTCTTATATTAGCGAAAACAGAGAGGAAGGCGTGAAATGTCTGTCCCGCAAAATTTCTAGTGTAGGACAGTGTCGAGTTGTAGACGAGTACTTAGGAATTAGGAAGTGGTAGTTAGGGAATTTTGCATGTGTAAGCTAGGACCATTAGCTAAGAGTTTATTCCGGAATAGTTACGGCAAAGAAAATGTACATTTCTTGGTTAGTGATACATTTTGAAATAACGATTAGTTTACAGGAAACCGTATAGCGATATTTGGCATTTATACGGCTAGCGAGAAACAGTGTATTGAAATAGCGCATGCGTAGAACTGTCCCAGTGTTGGAAGAAAAAACAGTTCCAAGCGTAGTTATTTAACGACCCCCCAGTGCATATTAAAGTATATTGACATAAAGTAAAGACAGTACCGATATTCGAAGTTAAATAATTCATTTCGCATTTAAAACCTGCATTTAGCAAGAAAGTGCGGTTTTGTTTTCCCTTTTCGCCATCCATCCAATTCCATTTCGTCCTGCGATCAGATGTTTTCCCACGCATATTCGTTCCCACAACGTTCGTTCAAGGAACGAGCCTCCTCCTTGTGTGCTTGACAAAACTCGGGAAACTTTGTGAAACAATCTGAAACCCTTGCGTACCATACCCTAAGCTTTTGGATGAGTGCAGGCAGTAGCCATTTTCCATAAATACTTGACTTGACGTAATTTTGCAACCATAATTTAATTTTCGCTTAAGCGTAAAATAAAGGGATTAAAATTTCATAACAAATACGTGCCATTACATATCGCTCACCGAGAGAGAGAGAGAGAGAGAGATCTTTTCTTTTTCTCCCCCTTATCGCCTCTCTCGCATTAGTGCATTTTAACACGGGAAGGACCTAATTTACTTAAGAGTTTGGGAATCAACTCCTAAATTATAAAAGGCAGATACAAAGAATATTATTAATACGTAAGCTGAAATTTCAAATTCATTACCCATTTAAATTTTATCATATACTCAGTGCGAAATTTCTGAATGCTTGTGTTTAGCGGATTACTTAAGCATGCCAGCTTTTTCTTTCCCACTGCTTCAACCCAGACCATTTAGCGTACGTGATAAAGCGCATATATATTATATCTTGTTATGTGTTCCAACTGATGTGCGGGAGTGGGTATATTTTATCTCAGACTTGCGTGTTGCAAGGGCTAAAAAACCATTGCACATTGTGTGCCTACCTCGTAGCCTACCTGTCCTCATGTCAGGCAGCGCCCACTAGTTCTCATAACTAGCTACCCACTCGTGCCACATCCAGTTTCCTTTTCTCTCAGTGCCATTAATCTGCGGCACTGCTAAGCACCCAATCACTGAAGCACTTATCTTTCTCCTTTCACTTTCCTATCTCTTCCCTTCTGTTGGAGTCTCTCATTTACCTTTTACTCCCTACTCACCTTCTGCTCAGGCAGAGTACCTCACCTTCAGTGCCAATTCATGCACTGACATTGTGCATTGCTCCACGGAGTGCACCGGCACCACAGTTCCACCTAACCAAAGCAACCTCTTATAAGCCATTGCACCTGTATTGAAGAAACAGAGTGCCATACAACCGGTGTTTCTGACTATAAGGAACACCCCCATTAACAGTGCATCCTCCCATAAGGACCATAGAGCCTTCAGGAGCACTCCATTTGCTAGCGTATACGTTCTTAAGGACTCAGACTTCCTTCAGGAACGCTTTCCCCTAGTGTGACCTTCGCACGGCACACTCATCCACAGTGCCACTTCATTCAAAGGTGCCACTCATTGAAGTGCCCCTAACAAGGACACTTCCTCATCGTCACAAACCCTTTTTCCTCCGGGAACACCCAAGTAACTCACTCAGCACCCCTTCCCCATCAGCAACATGTCAACCGAGGAGCACCAATACTTTAGGAATATAGGGAAGGAGGACGGTCTTTCTGGCCAGGCCCTTCAAAGGTTTGTAAAGGAACAGATCGCTGAGAAGAGAAAGTATGAAGAAGAACAAAGACAGCAAGAAGCCAAGCAGCAGAGAGAAGAAGAAGAAAGAGAAGAGCGGAAAAGGCAGCAAGAAGCCGAGCAGCGGAGAGAAGAAGAAGATAGAGAAGAGCGGAGAGGGCAGCAAGAAGAAGAAAGAGAAGAAAGACGAAGACAGCATGAACTAGCCCTCCAAGACCAGGAGCTCGAGTTGGAGAGAGCCAAGAAGGAAAGCGCAGAAGCTTTAGCAGCACAGCAAGCCTCTAGCCCCACTCCATCGGCCATAAATACCTCTCTGTCGACAGTCAATAACCTTGTGGGAAAATGGACTGAAGATGAGCCGGAACAATGGCTGGAAGAGAGCCCTGGAAAGAGATCAACGAGGGTACATGGCTGCCGTCCGTGAGGCCATCGCTAAGGCGTTTGAAATCACCCCTGAGAGGTGGAGACAAAGATTCAGAGGTATGGCTAAGAATGTCGGCTGGTCCTGGACGGAATGGGCCTGTCACAAGACTCAAGCGGGGACCCGCTAGCTAGAGTCTGTGCGGTACGACACCTTTGAGGATTTGTTCAACCGGACCATGCTGGAGGACCCCTTCCAGTATGCGGCCGGGCCTCTGGCTGTGTATCTTAATGATGAGCAGCCAGCCACCCTCAAATTAAGCCTGCCACTTAGCTGATGCCTGGGAGACATACAATCCTTCCCATGGCACCTTGCAGCGCAAAATAGTGCCACCCGGACACCTCTCAGGCCTAAATCGCTCACGGAACGGCCCGCCTAACAAACCTCCGTGTCCCATCTGTAAACGGTATGGCCATGCCGAAGCAGATTGCCGCTATAAGGATAGCAATCAGCAGGGCAACAACTCTCGGCAGCCTACCAGCAACCTTCAGTCCTCATCTCCGCCTAATTCAACACCGTCTTCCCAGCACACCGTCACTGCCGGGAAATCAACATACCACCGGGGCCCCTGCCAAGACTGTGGAGCTTCAGGACACTCTTCTGCTGGGTATCCTGCATGCCCAAGACATGTGGTCACACCCAGGCACGTGAACATGATTAGTGCCACCACCTCCTTAGCTGAGCCGCTAGAGAGAACTCACCCTGAGAGGGTCTGGACACAGTCCATCTCAGTGGCTTCTCTGGATGGTTCCAGCCCCCCAGTGCACCTGCCAACTACTGCTGACACTGGCTCAGACATTAGTCTGATCGATCGGGCCCAAGTGCCAGCCAGTGCCAAGGTAGAGGAGCACACCAAGTGGACCATGATCTGGGTGGACGAACAGTCCCTGACCGTCCCCACAGTTGAGCTCAGGGTGATCACCCCTTGGAGCAACAAGGTGCATCATCTTGGCGTTGTCAAGCGAATTAGGCACGGAGTGGAGTTCCTGCTTGGTCGAGACATCCTCAGGGGATGTCCCACCCCCACACCACTCTGTTGCCTGACTGCTTCCGCCAGCACCTCCAGCACCACATCTTCAGATAGGGACACAGCCTTTATGACAGCTGTGCCCTCGTCAGCCGATACTAATCCACCGCATTCACCTGCTAGGCCTAGTCCGTGGGTCTTGTGCCTGGACGGCCACCAAAGAATTACTCCCTCATCACAAAGGGACCAAAAAAATTACCGCTGCAGGACCTGCAATGTAAGGGGCCATTCAGAGAGATGGGCAAAGTGCCCCAGTAGGCTAGCCGCAGCGGCCTACTTCACTGAACTAAGAGGCCCAGTCCTCTCATTAAGACAGGAATCGCTGTCCAAACTCATGCCAGGGAATCCGAGGGGTCTTGATCCCCCGGATCCCCCTTCAGCTTTGGCTGACACCAATTCGCTGCCAGTGCCCCTTGTAAGCACTGGTCAGTGCCAAGTTCCACCCATCTTGGCTGGAGGCTCCCTGCCAAGCGTACTTCCCGAGCCTGGCCCTGAGTTAGTGCCAGTGCCGGACCCCGAACATGACTTGGGTCCTCCTACGGGAGATCCACCAAATCTTACAACCGTGATCATCGCACAGTGCGAACCTCCGACCCCTGAGGTTTCTTCTTCCCACACTCTTCCACCTGCTGAGGACGACCCTCTGGCAGGCCTGGACATTACCTCTTTCCTGGTCAACCAGGAGCTGTCCGGCCAGGACGCAGACGCTGGTTCTCTTCCCACGACGGTTGTTGCAGCAGCCGAAGTAGGAGGCCAGCCCATAGCCCTTGAGGCTGCCCTGATCCTGCTCCTGACGGCACTCCTGGCCGTTCTTCAGAGTCAGTATCCTCATCACCCCCTAGAATGGCCTAGCCAGACCCTGGAGGCCCCCGAAGAAGAAGAAGGGGCGGAAGAAATTCACTTAGTAAGTTAGAGCCATAAGCTCTCTTGGCACTCGTGCCCGTTGGCACAGTGCCGCTTCCATCTCAGAGCGATCCTGGCACCTGCCCAGAGAGGGTAGCCTGTGTGACCTCTGAGCTCGTAGCATTAACCATTAACCACTCAGCCTTTGTACTACTAACCCTTTTCCAACTAACCTCCTTCCAACCCACTCAAGACTCAAACTGATATATTACTTAATCACACATTGTGAATTACCCTTCAGGTGTGTCATATTTCAATTTGTTGCGTATTAATCGTAAAGCGTAGTGCCGATCATAACTCAGAGCGTGCCATTCGTTATTGCAAGTTCATGCAGTGCCAGAGTCATGGGGATAGTAGGTTAGGTTAGGTTAAGTGTTTGCAGTGTGCATTTGTCTAGGCGTAGATTTCTCCCGTCATCCTAGCCAGTTAGTAGCCGTATCTATACCCTTAGGTAGGTTAGGCCTGCAAATTAGCCAATTCAGAACCCCTCTTAGCAGTTAGGTAGGTTCCTTTAGATGTGCAGAGCCACAATCCACCTTATGTAGGGTCACGGGCCAATCAGGAGGAATTAGCTAAGACCCTCATACGAAAGGGTGTGAAGGGCCTTTTTTAAGGGGGGACCTGTCAAGAATAAACACCCCTCCTTCCTGTAACTTTGATTTCATTATGTAATTTTTAAATAATCTCTTATCCCTGCCTATCGTTTCGGGGAATCTGGTGGGCATTGAACAAAAACTGCGCTCACTTGAACCAGTCAACAGCCGTTAGCTAGGCCTCCGTACCCACCCCCTAACATCACGCGATCCAGCAAACAATACAAACCCCCTCCCCCCCCCTCACACGATGGGGAGACATGTAGGAATAGGGGAGGCCAAAAGGGACATTTAGCGCTAGGGAACAGGTCAGATTCTAATCTGTAGGCATATAATGATAAGTGTGCTTTTCCTCTGCCCTCCTTGCTGGTCCTTTTGACATGCTTGCAGGTACAGTTGGCCCCGCCAAACGCTCGAAAAACCCCTGCTTTTGAAAAGCAGAAGAGAGACTGCCCCAACCTTCATCTGTAGCAGACGTGCTGCATTTTTCTCCAGATCCGCTGGTTGGACTGACTTCACCAGACACCTGGAATGGTTGTAGGTGCCAACAACAGTCATAAAAGGTTCGTACGTTGCAAGTAGTCAAGACAAGCCCTTCCCCCTTTTAATTAAACTCCCTAAAATTCCATTTCTTTAAACTTTAACCTCTTCCTCCACAAAGAAATCCTCCCTTTGTTAGAATCCTGCCTGTATCCCATGCCTTGCCATTTAATGTACCATTGAATTCAATTAAAGACCCCTTGATAACCATCAATTATCCCTCCACCAGTGCAATTTAAGGGCTATTTAGGTTAAGCCATATCAGTGTTAATTTTATTTTTGTGTGAGTGCGATCACGTGTTCATTGTTAAAACCTACGCTATTCCGATTCTCAGATTCTATCTACTTGATTTCGTTATAATCATCTTATAGGCTACATTATGTTTTGTATTAAAGAACGTGTATTGGGTGATATTAATTTTCATAGGGGAATTCCATCTCCTTCAGTGTACACCGTCATTCCTAACTGAGAACGTCTCTTCCAGGATGCACACGCGGAATGATCGCTATCCATGCTTCAGTATCTCATCTGCTACCAAAATCCTGATAATTCCTGGTCGCAGTCAGTAACGAATTCTGTTGTGGCCCAAATGTTCATATGAATTATTCTCCTATCCTGTAGTTCCATCATTTGCATTACCTGAGACTATTTCATGTAATCAGGGCAAGACTGATTGTTATTATAATCATTGAACTGATTGTATTGCAGATTGGCCCCATTTTAATCCACTTGCTTGTTGCTAGATCATTGCATCATTGTTCCCTGTGTCCTATTCTGAATCTGCCCCTTAGTGATTATGTTGTGTTGTGTCTCATTGTTGATTTGCTAAGTTTCTGTAAATAAATCCCTGTAAATTTGTAAAGGAATTCTAAATTCCCATATGGTGACCATCCCCATTCAATTGTAAATCCAGGAAAATCTAAGGTAAGTTTTCAAATAACTTGTCCTTTTGCTCATAAACTGGGCTCTCTTGGTTTCGTGGCAACATCATTATAATTTTTTTATTTTCTCACCAAGCCAGGGCCAGTTTATGACAATATATATATATATATATATATATATATATATATATATATATATATATATATATATATATATATATATATATATATATATATATATATATATATATATATATGTATATAATCTTCTTTCTCTGCACCTTTTCCCACTTCGATGTGGGGTCGATGTTTCTGACAGCTTTCCTACACCTGGCTCGGTCAAAAACATCGTCCTCTGACAATTGTTTGTCTATCAGATCTTCTCTTAACTACATCCATCCACCTTCGCTTTGGTCTTCCTCTTGCTCTCCCACTAGGCACCGCCATCTGCATCACTCTCCTCCCTACATATGTCTCATCCCTTCTCATCACATGACCATACCACTGCAGTCTTCTTTCCTGAGCCTTCTTTGATAGTTCTGCGGCTTTAGTAGTTCCTCTTATTCTTTCATTTTTGATCCTGTCCATTTTGTTACTCCACACATCTACCTCATCCAATTTCTTCTCTTTCACTCTCTTTACCAGCCATGTTTCTGCTCCATCCATCAAAGTTGATCTCACTACTGTCTTATACACTCTTCCTTGAACCTTTATATTGATATTGCGGTGTCACAAGACACCTGACATCTTTCTACAAATTTTCCATCCAGCCTGCACTCTGTGTGTTATTTCTACATCTAAAATTTTCATCATCAGCCACTGTTGAATCAAGATACTTAAATTTTTCTACTCGGCTCAGCCTTGTCCCTTCCATACTAATCTCAGAGTCATGATCTTCATTAAAACTTATGTATTCAGTCTTCTTCTTATTGATCTTTAAACCTCTGTCTTCCAGTACGTTCCTCTATGGCTCTAGTTTTGACTCCACTACCCCTCGTTGGTGTTGCATAGTATGGTGCATCAGCAAACAACATGCACCAGGGGGTTGATCTCTTATTCCTTGAGATAGCACATCCATTATCAGGTCAAAAAGATCTGGGCTTAAAGCAGATCCCTGATGTAAACCAACTCGTACTGATATCAATTCAGTTAACTCAACACTGCTTTTAACCTGCGTTTTTGCTCCTTCACACAAATCTTGGGCCAACCTCACATACTTCTCCGGTGTTCCCTTTACGAGTATGCACCTCCAGACCTCTTGGCATGGTACTATATCGTATGCATTTTCCAGATCTATGAATACTATGTGCAATTTGTTCTGCTTTTCCAGGTGTTTTTCCATCATCTGTCGAAGGGCAAATACTGCATCTGTCTTTCCTCTTCATGGCATAAACCACTGTTCTTCACCTACAGATGCTTCTTCTCTAACTCTTTGATCCATTATTCTTTCCCAGGTTTTCATGGTGTGAGACTTTAGCTTTATTCCTCTGCAGTTTGCTCAATCCTGGATGTCACTCTTTTCTTTATAGATAGCTACAATAAAGCTTTCTCTCCACTCTTTTGGTATTTTTTCTTGACTCTATATTTTCTTTGCTAGTTCCCACAGCACGTCTATTCCTTTTTCTCCCAGGCCCTTCCATACCTCTGCAGTAATTCCATTGGGTCCTATTGCTTTACCATTTTTCATCTTCTTTAGTGCCTTCTTTACTTCCTTCCTGCTAATAGTATGTGTCTTACCAAGGTTCTGGAATCCATCTTCAAAGAATTTTCTAGGATTTTCTTCATTTAACAGGTGTTCATAATATTCTCTCCACCTCTTCTTTATCTTATTCTTGTTGCATAAAACCATCCCATTCCCCTCCTTAACCTGTTTTATATGGGAGTAGTCTTGGGTGTTCTTGTCCCTCGACTTTTCAATTATGTGATATATATATATATATATATATATATATATATATATATATATATATATATATATATATATATATATATATATATATATATATATATATATATATATATATATATATATATATATATATATATATATATATATATATATATATAAATATATATATATATATATATATATATATATATATATATATATATATATATATATATATATATATATATATATATATATATATATATATATATATATATATATATATATATATATATATATATATATATATATATATTTTTACGTTTTTCCGTGGTTTTAGTTTGAAATATACTCTGTGAGACAGGTAGCAACAATTTAAGTTAATTTAGCCTTGTGATTCTGACTTCGTGGGTACGGGAAAACGTAAAAAGAGGAAAACAAAGGAGAATTTCATATGAGCATAGGGCTCTGGTTACTGAGGGAAATATTACGTAAAACACGTGGGCACATTTAAAGTAGTGTATTTACATAAATGACATTAGTACCTGAAGAGGAACTCCGTAGATTGAATGAAACTGGGGAATTCCAGCCACAGCCCGAGAAGCTTCCACGATAGGATCCCTCTGAAATGAGAGATATGCACATTATACGCCAGTAATGAAAATAGACAAAAGAATAATGAATTCGAAGCTGCACTGAGGGTGTCAAAGGAGTAATAAAGAATTAATACTGCCGATGCAAGAGGCGCACGGACATTAGACAAGGGAGATTTCTGGCTTTCTCTTTAAGAAAATATTACGAGACAAAAGCGTGACTGAAATGGGGCTCTTCCAGGGCACTTTACCTTAGCAGATTTTCCGAGGGCGCGTAGAAGGCGGTGCGTGGATGACTTGCAATTTCCGAGGGCGAGTTTCTTCCACGTGGTGAGATGCAAGGGCTTCCGTAAAGGGGCAAGGCGATGGGGACTCCTCGAAACTCCAAGCAATGGCGTGTGGGCTCGAGGCAGGCCATACGGTCGAAGGGCACGAGGAGAAGTATACTTTTGAAAGGGCCACGTGGTTAGGATGCAAGGGCATCGATGGGGCCAGGTGTTGGGGACGTCTTCACAAGTTCACTCCATATCTTCCAGCCCGCGTGTGTCGAGACCTCGTGGGCTTTTTGCCTTTTATCCCCTCCTATGGGGCAGGGGGGCGTCCATCACAGATGCTTTGACTCATTGCACCTGCTGCCCGCAGGGGAGGTTTTGGCCTGTAGGAGAAACGCCCAAGCCAGATTACTTTTGCCTCGAAGGAAAGATCTTTATCAAAAATGGGAGCGCCTTTAATCTTTTAAACCCTTGTTTTTAAGTCGATAGACAGATGGTCTATCGATCGGCCGGCTGGCAGTAAATGAAACAGTACATAACAACAAAGGAGGGGGGGGAGGCAATTTGCTAGCGAATTCTTGCTAATCATAATACCTCCCCATACAAGATGATGTACATACCTCCTTCGGGTGTGTACATCGATATTCAAGAATGAGCGGCAAATGCTTTACGTTACTCTACATTCTGCCTTGCAATGAACTTTTTACTCCTAAGGGTTTTATGAAGCTTGGACATTACTTTTAATAACACATTGGGACAATTTTCGTTAACAGAACGCAAAGTGATTTAAACACTTGCAAAAGAATAATTACTTTAGATTTGGTTACCCACTGGTAACTTTATAAAGTGACTCGAACAATTGTGAATTAATTAAGATTATAGGACCACATATATGAGGCTATGGCCAACAAATGAAAAGAAAGGTTATTGTTCAAGAATTAAAATACACGGTTACTTAATTTTAGATAAAATGCATGCGGTTAGTACAATCTGCCTTGAAGAGGCTGTGTAAATGAAAAACAGCGTTTATTTTGTAAATGACATCCCCTTTTACGCGATACTGTAATGACTATACATATTCGCATTGATAATTTATCTTCGTTTTAACGTACTTGGCTCAGCTATCGTTCAACGCGAGCTGAGGATGACCCACACACCGGGAATTTGACAGTCGTGTGCGGGCGAGAGTATTCGCGAGGTTTTAATTCGCTAACCTTAAACTACGCTAATTTTATGTCGTCCACTGCCTACTCAATGTTATGACGGGGCGAGCAGACAAAAGATGTGGGGTAGGACAAACAGCGATCTTGGAAGGAATGGAAGGGGGAAAAGGGATAATAATAACAAAAGGAAAATTACCAAGACGTTACGAATGAAACTTGACCGCATATGAAAGGCGGGACACGTCCCTCAGAGCTTACAAAAGGGGCATTTAAATCACAAGGGCAAGAGTTTATGACTCGCGATTCATTAAAATTAAAGATAAATAAATGACTAAAAGAAAGTAAATGATATTGGCAGAAGAGCTAAGGGAAAAAGTGAGGGTTTTATTGTGTTAGGCGGGAATTTATCGTCCTTTGCCTATAAATTACGGCCCGGACTATCACTTCAGTCCCAGGGCGAGGAAAGTGCACCCGAAGGGCGCGACTCCTTCAGGAGGGGCTGACACGCACGCCCGGTGCCAAGGTATGGGCGCAAGGGCGTGCCACTTCTCACTCTGTTATTCTTAATGATTTATACATTGTGTGGGGAATGGTATCCCGTATTTAATTGCCTCTTGTGGGGATAATTTAAGGGAAGATTAATAGAAGGTGATAAGAGATAGAAGTTCCTGAGGAACGGAGGAAGATAGAGGAGGGTCTGACATCCCCTTCTGGATTAGGGGTGCCAAGACCTTCGAAAAATGAAATGGTGGCACAGGTGCCATGGGAGCTCTAGAGCTCTTTGTAAATTACCTGGAATGTCCCACGCCCGTGGTAATTTCGCCTCGAGTCTTTCTTAATGGGACAGTCGTCCTCGGCCGGGGGAAGCGGAGGGCCCGCGACCGGAGGGCGGCACGGAGTACCACCTGGGCCTGCTGATGCGACAGCTGACGCAGGAGTGTTCCGTGCGGGTTCTACCATGATCCGTCGCAGCTCTTGTAGTTCATCGGCCAAGTGAGATATGGCAGAATCCTGACTTGCAATTGCGTCGGCGACGGGCTGAGGCAGAGAGGAGGCGGTCGGGGGTGGCGTGAGCGGCTCGCAGGTAACGATGACCAGCTCAGGCACGGGTTGCGAGGCCGCACCTGCAGGTGAGCTTCCGCGGTGGTCGGGAGGAACCGTCTCTCTGACCGACGCTGGTAGCGGTGCCAGGCCGGGGGAAGAGAGGGGTTCCTGAGTTGGATCCCGTGAATGGAGATCGGCGTAGCGCTCTGGCGCTGGCACTAGGGCAGAGTCAGGCGCTATCAGAGGTTTCTTGGGCTCGTCGGTCAGGACGGACGAAGCTTGGCCCTGCTCGGGGCATGCAAGTGGCACCGGCAGGAATTTGGCATCTCCTGAGGGAGATCTGATTGGTGCCCTGGCACTGGCACTGAGGCAGGGCCGGGCACTGGAATTGGATCGGGAACCGATCGAGGGGGCCACTGTACATTGTACTCAGGTGGCACTGGTGGGGACTGCACGTCCTCCTGGTACCCAGGGGCGCCAGTCTTGACTGAGGGAGAAGCGGGGAGGATTACTCGCGCCCGCGGAATGATTCGGGAATGGGACCCCTAGATTGTCGTGATTTCGGTGGGGACTGAAAGTCCTGTCCCAGGATGACGTCATAGCCTCCGGGAGATGGCTTGCTACTGCAAGATTGCAGATTTTGGATTGGTGAGGTCTTGTGACTCTCAATTGGACCGTAGGGAGTATCATTTTAAATTGATTTATTCCCTCGATCGTGACGAGTTTTCGTCTATTGACGATAGCTCCGTAGGGAACTCTGTCCCTTCGGATGAGGGAGATTTGTGCGCCCGAGTCCTCGAAAGCAGTGACTCGGCGCGCGGGCTCGCTACCTCGTGGAGGGGCCACGTATACAGGCCCTTCGGCGGGAGGGCCTAATGACTTGGGATCTGTGACGGCCAAGGCGACGGTGGGAGTAGTTGATTTATTATTGCGTGGGCATTTTGCCCATGCGGGAGAATGGCCATAAACCTTGCACGCCGTGCAAAAGGTCTGGCTAAAGTCTTTCCGCGCTGCCCCTGTGGAGGGCGCAGGCGAGTTATTTGTCGGTTTTCCGGGAGAGAGAGGAGCCGGTTTCTTGTTCCGGCACTGTTCGGAGGAATGCCCCGTTTTCTTGCAATAATGGCAAGTTAGGGGCTTGCCCGAGTTCCCATTTTTGTGGGAATTTGAACCTCCGAGGAGGGACGGGGGATTTATCTTCCGCCCCATGGATCCTTCTTGAGGGTGGTGGGTTTCCCACATATCTGCTATTCGGCAACACTCGGTGAGTGTTGCTGGGGCTTTTTCCACTATATGAGTGGCGAGGGCAGGAGGGGCGTAGCGCAGGAAATGCTCGAATTTAAACCGCTCGAGTACCTCGGCGGTGTTAGTGGCGCCTTCGGAATCGAGCCATTTTGTCAACGCCGCTCAATGGTACGCCCAATCGGACCAAGTCTGGCCTGCTTCTCTGGGCTGCTCTCTCCAACGTCTCTCCACCGCTCGGGGTAATCTCGTACGCCTTCGTAACTGCTTGGCGTCACGGCTTCCCAGTTTCCCGATCGTCTGCGGGAAGGGCGTGGTAGGCAACGAGGGCCTTTCCGCCCAGGAATTTAGTGAGAACAAGGGAGAGTTCCGCGGGGAGAGATCGCAGCACTCCAGGACTCGTTCGGCCCTTTCAAGCCATACTTCAGGCTCGGACTCCGTCCATTTTGGCATGAACGAGTGAGCTTGGCTGAGAGCACTCATTCCCCGCGGCAGGGGGGGGGGGTGGCGGGCTGTCGTTCTAGCATCTGGAGCTCGTGGGCTCGCTGTCGCTCTCGATCTTCCCATTCTCGTTCCTCCCTTTTCTCTTGGGCGATTCTGTCTCTCTCTCTCTCCTCACGTTCTCTCTCCCTCTCTGCACGTTCTTTTTCCTTCTCCTGCTCTTGGGCAATTCTTGCCCTCTCTCTCTCCTCACGTTCTCTCTCCCTCTCTTCACGTTCTCTTGCTCTCTCAGCCTTGGCATCGTCCACTCGCTCTTGAACCCATGCTCTCAGATCTTGCCCCGATAGTCCCATGTCCTTCCCAGCGGACATGTAGAATTTGAAATCCTCGTTTTGTTGGGCTCTGGTATTAGCCATCTTGAAATAATGGGTATATGATATGTCTGAGAAGACTCAGGTTGTCTGAAAAGACTCAATTGCAGGAATCTGAAACACTCAATGGGTCAGACTGCTGGAGAATGGATCTGTCTGAATAAGACAGGTGATTAGTAAGTCTGAGGAGACTTTTTGTTAAAATTTTATATGTCTTGGAAAGACGTGGTTGTTCTTGGCGAACGAATTTCAATGTGTGTCTCGGAAGACGTAGTTGGATTTTGTCACGCTCGGACTTGGCCGGCTATTAGCGTGAAGTTAAGGAGTTGTTCTAACGAACTAGAATGATCAGTCCCGTAAGGGCTTAGATGTGTGTGAACTACACTTGATATAACGTCTCAAAAGGACTTGATTTTTTATGGTTCCAGGAAGGAAGGAGAAATTCTCGCCACGTGCGACGTTAGAATTTTAGGAGTCTCTGAGGACTGGAGTTTGGAGGAATTCTCGCCACGTGCGACGTAGAATTTTAGGAGTCTCTAAGGACTGGAATTTGGAGAAATTCTCGCCACGTGCGACGAGAATTTTAGGAGTCTCTGAGGACTGGAATTTGGAGAAATTCTCACCACGTGCGACGTAGAATTTTAGGAGTCTCTAAGGACTGGAATTTGGAGAAATTCTCGCCACGTGCGACGTAGAATTTTAGGAGTCTCTGAGGACTGGAATTTGGAGAAATTCTCGCCACGTGCGACGTAGAATTTTAGGAGTCACTTAGGACTTGGAATTACGATTCGTCCCTTAGGACTTAGAAATTACTAACGGGAAACCCAAAGAAAAATGTATGCTGGGAAATGAATGGGAAAAAAAAAAAAAATGCTACACACGCGGGCATGGGCGGGGGGGGGGGGTGCAGGTCGTTTGGCCAACACCGGAGGTATTTTTAGATTCTGGGTGAATGAACCCGTATATTTATATACCGTCTGGGATTCCGGGGAATTTCCCAGTCGTCTGAGAGGATAACAGTACAACGGCCTAGTAATTTTCCCTATAAGCGGAGTTTAAATTTCGCTTTCCTAACACCTACTCGAATACTAACTACACTGAGAGAATTTTCAGCAATGCAAGCTGACTTCGTCGTGTCCCACGTGGGAATTTTATTCGCGCCTAAATAACAGTTCGCTAATTCGAAATGTGAAGTAAAATTTATCACAGAGGAATTTCTTTCGCACTATTCCTCGAAGCAAGAATATGGCAAGGATTTTAACACAAGAGGAATTTCGCACTATTCCTCGAAGCAAAGGATGGTTAGCACTGGTTATTTCCTAACTACCTATCCTGAAAGGCATGCATTAACGAATCTAATACGGCGGTTCTTTTCTCTCAGTGATTACATGCGTCCCTATTTCTAATTCCTAGGAACAGTCACGATTGTAAAAAGGTTTTGCTAAGATTAACACATTACTTACGTGGAAATTTCTGGATCTGTGTGCTGGTTTTACACAAAAGGTTCGTAATTGTCTCGTACCCAGCTTAGCTTTGCTAATAGCTGATCTGGCAAGTTGCAAATGCAATAAAGCAACGCTAGGGGAACTGCAACTGCAAAACGAGATCTATGGCCAGGTCGCCATTTTTACGTTTTTCCGTGGTTTTAGTTTGAAATATACTCTGTGAGACAGGTAGCAACAATTTAAGTTAATTTAGCCTTGTGATTCTGACTTCGTGGGTACGGGAAAACGTAAAAAGAGGAAAACAAAGGAGAATTTCATATGAGCATAGGGCTCTGGTTACTGAGGGAAATATTACGTAAAACACGTGGGCACATTTAAAGTAGTGTATTTACATAAATGACATTAGTACGGGAAAGAGGAAC
This sequence comes from Macrobrachium rosenbergii, assembly GCF_040412425.1. Taxonomy (NCBI): domain Eukaryota; kingdom Metazoa; phylum Arthropoda; class Malacostraca; order Decapoda; family Palaemonidae; genus Macrobrachium; species Macrobrachium rosenbergii. Next base: position 16,772,502 of record NC_089742.1, read on the forward strand.
TCAGTAGATTGAATGAAACTGGGGAATTCCAGCCACAGCCCGAGAAGCTTCCACGATAGGATCCCTCTGAAATGAGAGATATGCACATTATACGCCAGTAATGAAAATAGACAAAAGAATAATGAATTCGAAGCTGCACTGAGGGTGTCAAAGGAGTAATAAAGAATTAATACTGCCGATGCAAGAGGCGCACGGACATTAGACAAGGGAGATTTCTGGCTTTCTCTTTAAGAAAATATTACGAGACAAAAGCGTGACTGAAATGGGGCTCTTCCAGGGCACTTTACCTTAGCAGATTTTCCGAGGGCGCGAGAAGGCGGTCCGTGGATGACTTGCAATTTCCGAGGGCGAGTTTCTTCCACGTGGTGAGATGCAAGGGCTTCCGTAAAGGGGCAAGGCGATGGGGACTCCTCGAAACTCCAAGCAATGGCGTGTGGGCTCGAGGAATACGGTCGAAGGGCACGAGGAGAAGTATACTTTGAAAGGGCCACGTGGTTGGGATGCAAGGGCATCGATGGGGCCAGGTGTTGAGGACGTCTTCACAAGTTCACTCCATATCTTCCAGCCCGCGTGTGTCGAGACCTCGTGGGCTTTTTGCCTTTATCCTCCCTATGGGGCAGGGGGCGTCCATCACAGATGCTTTGACTCATTGCACCTGCTGCCCGCAGGGGAGGTTTTGGCCTGTAGGAGAAACGCCCAAGCCAGATTACTTTTGCCTCGAAGGAAAGATCTTTATCAAAAATGGGAGCGCCTTTAATCTTTTAAACCCTTGTTTTTAAGTCGATAGACAGATGGTCTATCGATCGGCCGGCTGGCAGTAAATGAAACACAACAAACAACAACAAAGGAGGGGAGGGGAGGCAATTTGCTAGCAAATTCTTGCTAATCATAATAATATATATATATATATATATATATATATATATATATATATATATATATATATATATATATATATATATATATATATATATATATATATATATATATATATATATATATATATATATATATATATATATATATATATATATATATATATATATATATACTTATCATAGCAGTTGTATTTTTTGCCATATAGTCAGCTTATTTCTCCGACTCAAGTATTTCCTTTGGAACCGAGTCCATACGACACACTGTAGGTTAGACAAGGGGAAACTTGAATTAATATTTTAAAGAGAGATAAGGAATTATAGGTTCCAGTCTCATTAATTTCTTTCTGAATTTGCTCTATACATTGCAATCTCAATTTCAGTGGGACATTTTTTTTTACTGTCTTTCACTATATTATATCTAAGCCTTAAGCAAGATTGAAGGATAAACATTTAACACCCACCAGTGATAATATAAGAGAATATATTTTCAAATAGCTTTGGTGCTAAAACTACCGATTTTGGAGACTGCTTTATTTTTTTTTTATCCTGCAGTAAATGGATAAATGGACTTATTTCAAGTATTAACTAATGGCATTTTTTACTGTTTCTTTGCTTATTGAAGAAGTGTTCCTTTTCTTTGTGACAGATGTTTTATTTATATTTCTTTTTATTTTTGTATTTACGAAGTTCTTATATTTGTTGCACTTCACTTCCACTATTAGAGACTTTTTTTTTACAAGTTTAATAGTGGTAGGTTTAATATTTTGATGTTAATATAATTATTCCAGTCATTGTAATAATTTTGGTTATCAATGGTCAGAACTCTCTCTCTCTCTCTCTCTCTCTCTCTCTCTCTCTCTCTCTCTCTCTCTCTTATATTTAGTTCAGCAATTCATTCAGATAAAATTCGACGTGCTGAAGAGGTTACCTTTAACTCATTTACCTTGAAAGAGGAATAAATTCAAAGACCAAATCAAGCAGCGATAGATGCCGAGCTTAGGTTAGGTTTTGTTCCGGGTAAGTTCGTAGAGCGTAAAAGGCTTGCCTCTAATGGATGCCGGCATAAATACCTAATGAATAAAATCTTTGATTGAGGGTGAAACCATATCTATTGTTTTATAATAAGGAAAGCGCTAATTTTTTGCTTGAGGATTTTTCATGCTTCTTTTTTTTTTTTTTTGTTCTACAATGTTTTCATCGGCTTCACAGTTACATAGAAGAATAGATAGATATTTTCTTATTAGTTTTTGACTTACCTTAGTTCGTAGACAACGACAGGAATGCATATATTACAAATAGAGGAACAGTACTGCCGTCCTAAGCAGTGAAATACGTTTTTACATACAGTATATTAATTGGAAAATGCAAGATTTGACCTCAGAGGAAAACAATAAAAATTCGTTCTACAGTTCATGCATAAAATTTTTGCATATACAGTATATATATATATATATATATATATATATATATATATATATATATATATATATATATATATATATATATATATATATATATATATATATATATATATATATATATATATATATATATATATATATATATATATATATATATATATATATATATATATATATATATATATATATATATATATATATATATATATATATACTATATATGAAAAATTTTTGTATGCATGAACAAATTTTATTGTTTTCCTCTGAGGTCAAATATATATATTCATTTTTATTCTAACCATGCTAAACAAATTATGATGCCAACATTTTCCAGTATGTATCTTAGAGCTCTTAGAATTTGTAGTCCTGAATTTTTTTGGAAAAGGAATTTAAAATTATTGATAAAATAGGAGATTCATTATGTTACCCTCCATATTTTTTAGAACTTTGTAAAAATAAAGCAAAAAAGTCATGTTATAATCCAACCAGTGTTAACAAAGAACTTAAGAATAGTCTCTGTTTACCATTTCATCCTAATTTCATTCCTGCAGTGCCCATTTTAAAAACTTTGTATTTAAATACAATAATATTTTGAGAAATAAACTAATTAAGAATAGCCCACCCAATTCAAATAATATTGTATACAGTATTCCTTGTAAAGAATGTATTAAGATTTATATTGGTCAAACATCAAAAGGACTAAAAGTAAGAAGCTTTAACACAAATATGCCATTTCAAGAGGTTTATCAAATAATGGCATTGTGGATCATTGGTTAAGACAGGATTGATATATATATATATATATATATATATATATATATATATATTTTATATATATATATATATATATATATATTCATATATAAATATATATATATATATATATATATATATATATATATCAATACAGAATACAGCACGAAGGAGCGCGTGCTTGAGAATATCACTAAATCCACGTCGGAAGGTGAGTGAAAACCGGGACTTTGAACAAGTACTTTCGTAGTTTATTTTACATTTTCAAGTTCACACTGAAAACAAAAGAAGTTGACAGGGGTTTATATACAAAAACGGAAAGTGGGGTCGGGGTTACAGTTTGTTCATCTGGGCAGCATGTTCTTTAAACAAAAAAGACAGGGACAAAGGATCAATGGATAATCCAGGGTGGAGATTAACATTCCTGGTGGAAGTAGCTTCGATGAAGACATTCTCCAGCAGATTTCTTTTTCGATGGTCGTTGACCTTGTAGATGACCGTTGGCTTATCCCAGTTCATCCCATGTCCTGTCTTAAGCCAATGATCCACAATGCCATTATTTGATAAACCTCTTGAAATGGCATATTTGTGTTGGGAGCTTCTTACTTTTAGTCCTTTTGATGTTTGACCAATATAAATCTTAATACATTCTTTACAAGGAATACTGTATACAATATTATTTGAATTGGGTGGGCTATTCTTAATTAGTTTACTTCTCAAAATATTATTATATTTAAATACTATATTTTTAAAATGGGCACTGCAGGAATGAAATTAGGATGAACTGGTAAACAGAGACTATTCTTCAGTTCTTTGTTAACACTGGTTGGATTATAATATGACTTTTTTGCTTTATTTTTACAAAGTTCTAAAAAATATGGAGGGTAACATAATGAATCTCCTATTTTATCAATAATTTTAAATTCCTCTTCCAAAAAATTCAGGACTACAAATTCTAAGAGCTCTAAGATACATACTGAAAAATGTTGGCATCATAATTTGTTTAGCATGGTTAGAGTAAAAATGAATATATGACAAATTATTCATTGGTTTCCTATATATTTTAAAACAAAAATTGGTGTTATTTCTAAGACATCCAGAATGGTATACCATTATTTTCTTCATGTTCTATTGTGAATTTTATGGATGGTACAAGATTATTAATTGTTTGCAAGAAATCTGGAATATTTACATTTTCCTTAACAATACAAAAACAATCGTCTACATATCTAACCCAAAACACCTTAGAGAAGAGATTCCTTGGAATAAGTCTAGATTCAAAGAATTCCATGTAAATATTCGACAAAAGTGGCTATGGAGAACCCTCTTTCGCCACTTGAGTGACGGCGTCTGCAAATTCTCTGACGGCATACCAACAAGGAACACCTGCGGTTTCTACGTGAATGTCGGGATGAACAAGTGATACCAGGATCGATGAAAACTAATTCCTTGCTGAAATTAGAAGACTAACTGTTCGGTGAAATACGAGCTATATTGGAAAACATAACATCTAGATATTGGAAACCAAAAAGAATTTTGAAGATCTCACGAGAAAAAGAAGACATTTTGAAGCCTCAATACCACCAGATTGGAGAGATTCCCTACGTGAATATTGCCATGTGAAAATGAGGAGTCAAGTGTATCGGAAACTGAAACGTAAACACGACAATAAAATGAAACTGTTGATTGAAAGAAGACCTTGGACCAACAACGCCAATCATGAATGTGTCTTCAGCTTATCAAACAAACATCTGGATAGAAATGTAACTAGTGCCTTAGGCTACTGTTTAAACTTTGCTTTATCTCCTGGCGGAAGGAACAGTGTGGAAATTACTAAAGGACTGTGCAATTTGGAAAAATATAGTGATTTAACGAATGAAGAAGTGAACATAGTTAAGGGAGTGATTTATGGAAGTATGAAAAAATCAGACACCACAAATGTCCCCAAAAGATTTATGGTTGCTATCAATGAACTGAAAAAAGATAAAAATATACACTTGACAAAAGCAGATAACTGAGGTACTCTTGTAATTTTAAATAAAAGTGAATATATAGGAAAAAATGGAAAATCTTTTGGGTGATGATAGCACATACAAAGAATTAAATAAGAACCCGTTAGACAATGTGAACAGTGGTTTCAATAGGAAAGTGAAAAACCTGTTGAAAGGTAACGAAAGCCTTATAAATAAGTTGTGTGTGACCTCTCCATCGCTACCATACATGTACGGTAAAAAAAAAAAAAAAAAAACTCACAAAACAAACTTTCCTGCCAGGCCAATTATCAGTTCAGTTGATTCCGCATCTTACAAGTTAGCGAAGTACCTAGTGAATATTCTCAACCCATTAGTATGTACCATCTCAAGTGCTAATATCACGAATAATGTGGACCTGATAAACAAAATAAATAGTGTTCAGATTAATAGTGAATCCAGGCTTGTAAGTTTTGTAAGGTGCCAATTGATGATCTGATGGAGTTTTTATCTGAATTATTAGAGAACACACAGCTGGATATCCCATTTTCTAAAAGTACTTTAATTGAACTGATTAAATTATGTGTGAAAGAATGTAAATTTGAATTTAATGGTAAATTTTACTCACAAAATTTTTGTATGGC
>NC_089742.1:16783167-16785667 GCF_040412425.1 Macrobrachium rosenbergii
ATTATGAGTGGAAGACAACCAGCCATCACAGGATTCTAAAAATGTAAATTAAGTTATTGTGCTACGCAGTTTTTAGTTAATGGTAAATTTTTTGTTGTGAAAATCATAACCAGCAAATCCACCCCCCAAAAAAAGTAAAAAAAAAAAGGAAAAAAAGTAGAAGCAGCGTCAAAGGACTTCACTCTCAATTCTAGTAGACACACCATTCCGAGAATAGTGAAGAAAAATCACAGGGTACCCATAGTGAAATTATTCATGTCTCTAATTTAAGATAGTTCTAAAGGTTGTCGAATTTTTCAGTCATCCTAACTCGGTATTGGGTCCTCTGCCTAAAAGATTATAAGAATAACAAAGAAAGGACAGCTTGTTCAGAGACTTTACAAGCGATAATTTTTGTAATCTTGAAAACATTTGTATTGTTTAGCCCCCTAGTAATATCTGGTTATGCAGAGATATTCATCCCACATACGTCTCATACACGTAGATTATACTCCGTTCTAAATATAGTTATCATCCCCGCGATCTGTACTTGAAAGTATCATGCTCATTAACCATTCATAGGAAGAATTCCATATGCAGCCGTGTAGACGAAGGGTCTTGCTTCCACGCATCTTTCTTCCGCAGACGAATCGCCTCATCTTGAAGTTAGCGTCGGCTGCCCTACTCCTCATCAGGCCATCGAAGCAGGTGAAGTGGGTGCTAATGAGAACGCTCGCTCCCGGAGAGGGAAAAACTCCCCGCGCATCCAAGTCTCAGACAAGGCATTCCGTACGGCTAGAATTAATTAGAAGTTGATAGTAATTTCATGTTCGTCATATGAATATTCAATGAGGCATGCGATCTGTTTGCCATCCAAGTTGACAAAAGCCTTATTAGCCGGAGATCTGCATTCTCGACAACCCTTTCCTCCTCCTCCTCCTCCTCCTCCTCTTCCTCCTTCTCCTCCTCCCCCATCCTTTCTCTCCCCCCTCCTTCCAACACACGCACATACACACAGACATACTCCTCCACTCCCCCTTACCATCGACCAGCCTTCCACGCTTTCCATTTTCAAGTATTTGATTGATTCGAGGGTCGAGCGTATAATGGTGTTTACTATGACGTCGTAAACGCCGTTTTTACTCTCTCTTTCTCTCTCTCTCTCTCTCTCTCTCTCTCTCTCTCTCTCTCTGCAAGGCCTGACGCGTGGCAGTTCCAGATTTATGCAATAACATTCTCTCGACCTCGTTTCTTTTTATGCAGTGTGCTTTATTATCAACTTCCATAACGGACTAAAATCGCTCACCATAAAACTATTTGTGTAATGTTTATTTGAGAGAGAGAGAGAGAGAGAGAGAGAGAGAGAGAGAGAGAGAGAGATGCAAACAGAATATGTAAGTTTTCATTAATGAAATGTATGAAATGAGTGTATATTATTCGTGTTCTAGTATATATTTACAAATATACAGAGCTTCCATAAAGTAATGTTGCAATTTAAAATACTTGTAGCTTCGTAACTATACATGATAGAATTAATCTGTTCTTCAAAAGTTTTATTTACAATTTTTTATGACTTCCTTTTCAGAACTGCTGTTGACCATGGCTTCACTAGAAGAGAAAGTAAACTGCGTTCTTTGATTGGCTGAGCTAAAATGTACTGTCGCTGTCCAAAGGTTTACAACCCATTACAATTAAGAAGCACCACAAAGGAACTGCATGGCCTGGTGGATGAAGAAATTTAAGGAAACAGGTTCAGTTATTAATAAACCACGATCTGGTAGAACATGTGCTGAGAAGGAAATGTAGGATCTGTAGAACAATCCTTTCAAAAAAAAGTCCGAGAAAGAGTCTAAGACTAACATCTTTGGAGATGAGGTTTTCAAAATCTACTGTCCATAAGATTCCCGAAAAAAACAAAGCGTACAGAATCCAAATGCATGAAATGTTGTTAGAAGAGGATTATCATACTAAGTCAGGGAAAGAATTAATGCTGATTATGCGGTTTTTAATAATTTATGTTCTTTGACGAAGCAACTTCCCACATTAGGGCAAGGTCAAAAGGCATAATTGCTGCACTTGGGGACTGAACAGCCACGTGAATCTGTTGAACATGAAGGAGATTCTCTCAAAATTTATGTCGGGTGTGCACTGAGAAAGAATGGAATCATAGGGCCATTTGTTTTTGAAGGAAGTGTTGTTAATGGTGATAACTATTTAGAAATGCTACAAAACTACTTTCTTCCCAAGCTTGAACAATTAGGACTAATAGAGAATATAGTTTTTCAACAAGATGGCGTACCTTCTCACTTTGCTCTGCAAGTTAGACAGTTTCTAATTGAGAAATTCCCTAACAGACGGATTGGAAGAGGTGGACCATTATTTTAGTCTCCACGTTCACCATATTTGATTCCAATGGACTTCTTTTTATGGGAACGTGAACAGTATCCTTTATTCAACTAAGCCTAGATATTTAGAAGACTTGAAAGCAAGGATAACTGATGTGATTGAAGGTATTACTGAT
>NC_089742.1:16805667-16810667 GCF_040412425.1 Macrobrachium rosenbergii
AAACGACACTTCTTAGCACTTTATTATGATTAAACAAATAAAAACTTGCAGATACGAACGGTATCTAAGAACTCTGGTAATATATGGAAAAATAAGTAATAAATATAAGAAACCCAAAACTTATCTGACATTAAACAAGCAGTTCAAGGGGTCTCCGATTGAATAAGGAGCAGTATTCGGAAACAGTTTCTTGAGCGAGAGGTTCTTTTTCAACCACTGATACGAAGATACGCCTGGACACCAAAAATCCAGGAAAAAAGCCACATTCCTGAAATTCCCAAAATCCACAGGCCACACGCACATAACACGAAGGGGCCAACACTGCTCCTCCGACAGTCAAACACACACGGGAACGGAATGCATCAGCTTTATGGCACAACGCCGGTTCCGACGATGTATCTTCTAAAAGTACCAGTGGCCTTCCCTGAAGACAGACACTTTCTCACTCTCGACCATTTCTGCCGTCGCTGTGACGTGACCTCCGCACCCATCGGTTCTGAATGATAGAGTCGGAAACAAGCAGTTAAATGGAGTCTAAAATTTCTGAACAATCATTTAGTCAAACTATTCTACGCTTATGCTGGAAACTATTCGTACAAATTTGCCTTCTTATATAACACCTCCCCCCTAAAAAGGAACAAATATATATGAAGTATATATTTTGAATCAAATAACAGAAATAAAGCTCATCCCAAAACTAAAATGGGTCACATCCTTGACAATGCATCTGGAATTACAGTCTCCTTTCCTTTAATGTGTAGGATATTCAACTCATAAGGTTGCAAAAACAGACTCCATCTTATCAACCCCTGATTATTGTTCCTGAAGCTATTCAAATATTTCAATAGGTTATGGTCGGTATATACAGTTAATGGGGAGGTGGTACTGGTATACACTTCCAAATGTTGCAAAGCCAAAATTAAACCCAATGTTTCTTTCTCAATGGTTGAGTATTTCTTCTGAAAATCATTCAATTTCTTTGAATAATAAGCAATAGAATGCTCTACCCCCATGTCGTCTTCCTGCAATAATACTGCCCCAATGCCAATATCGCTGACATCTACTGCTAGTTTGAAAGGAATAGAAAAATCCGGTGCCTTCAGAACAGGGGAAGTAGTCAAAATGGATTTTACTTTGTCAAAAGCTTCCTGACATTGGTTATCCCACTTAAAGTCAACCCTTTTCCTCAACAAATTTGTTAATGGTGAAACTATATCTGCGAAATTAGCCACAAATTTCCTATAATATCCAGCGAGACCCAGATATCTCATTACTCCCTTTTTATCTCTAGGAACTGGAAAGTCTAAAATAGATTTAATATTAGAATCTTTTGGTGCTACTTGACCATATCCAACCTCATGACCTAAATAAACTACTTTAGCTTTACCGAATTCGCATTTATTTAAATTCGCTACCAAACCTGCTTCTCTGAGTTTCTGTAAAATGCAGCAATTTTTTATCGACATGCTCTTCCCACGTATCACTTACAATGACCACATCATCTATGTATGTAGTGCACCCTTCAAGGTCTTTGGTAATCATATTCATGAGTCTTTGAAAAGTACTACCTGTTTTTTTCATTCCAAACGGCATGACGTTGCAGGAATATAAACCCGTGGGTGTAACGAAGGCAGAAATATCTTTAGCTCTGTCTGTCAAACCTACCTGCCAATAACCTTTTAAGATATCAACTTTACTGATGAACTTTGTCTTTCCAATACGGTCAATACAGTCATCCACCCTAGGAATTGGGAATGAATCTGTTTTGGTGACTGCATTCACTTTCCTGTAATCGAAACATAGACAGTACTGACCATTACTTTTCTTTACAAGTACTACAGGGGAACACCACTGGCTGTTACTAGGTTCAATCAACTTATTATCCAGCATATATTTCACTTCCTGTTCAACAATCTCTGCCTTTTGGGGATTCAAGCGATACGGGTGCTGTTTAATGGGATCTGAATTACCAACATCAACATCATGTTGTAATGAACTGGTCTTACCCAGAACATCCGAAAATACATCTTTATAATTGTTGAGTAAATCTCTCAAATCCTGACTTTGACATTCCCCAAGATGAGTTAACTTATTCTTCAAATTCCTCAAAGCCTTTGAATTTGAAATAGGCCAGTCTTCAACTTCGGTCTCAAGCTTAAGTTTCTACTGATAACCATTACCACTTAAATCAATATTCAACATGACAAGCTTTGGTCTTCTTGAAAAATAAGATTTTAACATATTAACATGGCACAACCTCTTTTTCCTTCTCCTATCGCGAGTAAGAATAACATAATCTGTATTTCCTACCTTCTTCTCTATTATGTAAGGGCCTGAAAACTTAGCGTGTAATGGCTGTCCAGCTACTGGAAGGAATACCAGCACCTCATCTCCTGGATTGTAGTCCACTTTTTTAGCTCCGACATCATAGTATTTTTTCATCTTCTGCTGGGCTTCAATCAAGTTACCTCTAGCCATGTCCCATGTTTTTCTGATTCTTTCCCTGGAATCTGAAACGTAGTTCAACAAATTAGATCCTCAACACTATTAAGCCACTGATCTTTGATAAATTTCAGAGGTCCTCTAACCTGATGACAAAATACCAATTCGAAGGGGGAAAACCCCAAAGACTCATTGGGGATTTCTCTGGAGGCAAACAGAAGGAATGGCAAACCTTTATCCCAATAACTTTTGTTCTCCAAACAAAATGTTCTCAACATAGTCTTCAATGTTTGATGGTACCTTTCTACAGCCCCTTGGCTCTGAGGATGGTACGCTGATGAAGTTACTTGCCTGATTCCTGGTTCCTGCATTGCCTGTCTAAAAATATTACTCAAGAAATTTGAACCTTGATCCGACTGAACCTCTTTAGGCAATCCAAACTTGGTGAAGAATTGTAACATCCTATTTACAATATTCTTAGAGCTAGCATTCCGCAATGGAATGGCTTCAGGATACCTAGTAGATCTGTCCATAATAGTAATTATATACCGATTTCCACCCTTTGACTTTGGCAATGGACCAACAATGTCTACTATTACTCTATGAAATGGCTCTTCCATGGCTGGTATGGGTTCAAGGGGAGCGTTCATTAATTTCTGGTTTGGCTTTCCTATCATTTGACAAACATGGCAGGTCTTACAAAATTCTTTAACATCAGAATGAATCCCTGGCCAATAAAAATGATTAGTGACTTTACGAAAAGTTTTGTTGACTCCGAAATGGCCACTAAATGGATTCTGATGTGCTAAATGTAAAATAGAGGGTCTATAATTTGGAGGAACAACTATTTGGTAATTAACTTCCCATTCTTCACTAGCAGCTATTCTAGGGGGTCTAAATTTTCTCATCAATAACCCATCTTCAACATAATACCCTACCAGAATGTTATCAATTTCCTTATTTGAAAAGGCCTTCACAGCTATCTCTGCTAGCTCGATGTCATTTTCTTGATCTTTGATGAATTTCTCTCTAGATACGGCCAAAACCTTACCCTGCTCAGAACACTCACCAAATTTCTCCTGAAAACATGTAGAGAAATCAATTTTAGCACTACTATTATCTTCCCCTTTCTTCATCGCTCGTGTGACAGCACACACTGGAAAAATACTGGGGAATTCTCCTCCTAAGCTTTCCGTGCTTGCACGAATCTCAGGATATTTAAGTAACAGTGGGTTACTTAAAACCTTGTTACCACCAATATCATTGGCCAATATTAAATCTACTCCCTCAACAGGAATTTCTTCCACAACGGCGACCTTAACCGGACCAGTTGCATAATCAGACCCCAAAAATATAGTCTCATATGGACAAGAGATTACCTCTTTTGGAAAACTCTTAATCAAGACATTTTCCTTACCTTCATACTCAAAACAATCAGGGAATGCCCTTTCCAAAATCAATGACTGCTGGGTCCCTGTATCTCTGAGGATAACCAATCCTTTTTTGCCCCTACCACTTCCTGTACCTACACTACCATAGGACACAAATGACTCGTACCTCTCCAAATCCGAGAGCCCAGGGCTTCCTTCGCCCTCAGTTACTATACTAACCTCTCTACCAGCACTTACCCTGCTTACCAAAGCAACTGGTTTGTGCTCTCTTTTACCGTCCCTCAAGGACCAACAGTCTGCCTTTCTATGGCCCAATTTACTGCAGTTATAACATTTAATTGGCATCCTCTGCCCACTAAGTAAACTGCTACCTTTCGGTACCGAAGCTACACCACTTCTATCTAAATCACTTACATTTTCCGTTTTGCTCCTACTACCCTTTAATTCCTGAAAATCCTCTTTGCTGCTTCTACCCTTACTTAAACTTTGTTTCCCATCAAAAATTTTGTGCGTCAGTGAAAATTCATCAGCCATAATGGCAGCTTTCTCTAAACTTTCAACCTGCAGTTCTTCTAAATGTACCTTCAAATCCTTAGACAAACAATTTTTAAACTCTTCTAACAATATCAGCTGTTTAAACCCCTCAAAGTCTTCTATATTTTTAGATCTCAACCAATCTTCATGCATTTTAGCCTTTATCCGAGCAAAATCTACGTAAGTCTGATCTCCTGTCTTACAAAGCCTACGAAACTTCAACCTGTAAGCTTCTGGCACTAATTCATATGCTTTGAGAATACAATTCTTCAATTCATCATAATTACCACAAGTCTCCTCAGACAAACTAGAAAATACCTGTTGAGCCCTACCTTTCAAGGCACATTGCAACAAAATAGACCATGAGGTCTTAGGCCAGTCCATTCCCTTCGCTACTTTCTCAAAAGTCACAAAATAATTAGTTACTTCCTTTTCATCAAAAGAGGGAACCATCTTCACGTATTTAGCTACATCGAAATCTCCGCTAACTTGTCTGTGTCTCCCTTTAATTTCCTCTAACTTTAATTCGTGTTCCATTCTTTCACGCTCAAGTCCTCTCTCTCTCTCTCTTTCTTCTCTCTCTCTCTCTCTTTCTGCTGCTCTTTCACGCTCAACAACTCTGTCTAACTCCTT
>NC_089742.1:16813167-16825667 GCF_040412425.1 Macrobrachium rosenbergii
GGTGTAGGAATATTAGTCCAATTGACCTCGACAGAGAACATCTCTGCCCCCGGTAGGGTAGGCAATTTAAAAATAACAATCACCGCCAGACAAATGGCGCCGCATAGGCTGGAAAGTTTGTAAACAAAATATGCTAGGGCATTAGGGACCTAAGCCTCAGAGAGGGTTTACGCTCAATGACCCCTAGTTATGGTGGCCCTTAAGCTTTATTCTATGCATTCGACGATGCCTTTGTCAAGGTCGGATTGCCCGGGCGTATAAGCCCTCCTCTGGCGGAACGGCGAGGCGAGGTCGAGTCAGAGAGATTCCAGCGGTCGCTGAACCAGGGTGACGCTGCGTGCGTGCCCGAACGATATTCTTTGTTCTTTATTACTTTTTCTCCTATGTCTATCTTAATTAGTGAATTGGGAAGACTGCCAGAATACGACTCCTGAGGTCCCTCGTTTGCGCAGCGACTCGACATTCACGGTAAGTCCGATTCTTGTTGAAGCTTCGTCGATTGACTAGTACTTTTCTGTATTTCACATTTTTTCTTTGTTTTCTTCCTTCAGCCACCACTTAGGGTATATGTGTTCACGAAGTCTAGATTAAGCCAAATTATTATGTTGTTAGCTTCAACCCCGTTATTCCAGTAAAATACCTAGGATTTAGGGTAAGCAAAATCAGGTTAAATCTCGATGCTTTGTATGCCTCGCGTCCGAATGTTTGGAAGAACCGTTGCGTTTAAAATCAAATTCATCTCAAATATTCTTTGTTAAGGTTAATAACCCTTAACTGGCGACCTTTGGCTAATTAACGTCTGTCTTTGAGGTTAACTTTTGGCTTCAAGTGACAGGTTACGTGTAATCTTGGTTTGCAGGGCCGTAAAAATTACGTAAATTGAATAATACATGATCAACCAAGACAATCACACGTAACATTGGCGACCTTGCGTAGAATCTAAAGTACATTTTAGAGAAAGAATCTGGAGAAAAGGAAATTAAATTACATTAATTCCAAAAAAAAAAAAAAAAAAAGATAAAAGTCAGATATCGAACTCCATTCCATTCTTCCAAACAAGGAACGAGGCATAATAATAAGCAGTAAAGAGAATAGTTATAATAACAGGTAGTGAGAATTAGCCGTAGGTAGGAAGGGTGTGACTCGAGAACAGAGCGAATCACAATTTGTGTCGTTTAAGAAAGGGCATTTTACCGTGTTCGGACCGTGAGAGAAGTCGTTCAAGAAACGAATCCTAAGGCCGAGAAAAGCGGAGCCCATTTCATGTACACAAAGTAATGTAGTAATCGCGTCGGCAATTCCGATCGTTATTGTTTGCATATAGCGGGAATCATTCAAAAAACCGTGTCAGTGAAGTGGCGAACGAACGGAAGTAGTAATTGTATCATAAAATACATTTTCAGTAAAGTAAATTTGGTCCGTTCCAAATCACGCAAATCTATTCCATTGTTTGCCGAGGATGTTTCACCGCGAGAGAACGATAACAGAAGACACAAAGTTGTTGGTAATTTAGTTTTCCATCCGTAACGTAAAACGCTATGCATGAGTGGTATATTTAAAGTAAAATCTGGATACCTGCATTTGTTGCGTTGTTTTGAATTTGTTTGAAAAAGAAAATACCCGCCATCTTGGATCCCTCCGCCGTGTTCGCGCGGTTGTTTTGAAATTTAGGCCTAACGGGACCTTGGCCGCCATCTCAACGACCTTGTTATTGTGACCTCGACTCTGCTCCCCGCCACTCTTGGGGCATATATTTTTTTTTTTTGCTTTTCGTAGCGAACCCACCTCCTAATATCTTAGCTAGGAAAAAACCAAAAGATAATTTAGGCAGGGAAAGTTAGGCCTTAGTTAGGAGTAATAACAAGTTCCTATACGAATACCTACTATAAAATCATATAAAGAAAATTAAAAATTTTTACGATAAACTTTTGTGACGTCGGCTCCCGGGAAAATTAAGATAATAAAGTAATCCCTAAGGAAGCCAAGACGACGCATCTATATCATTTTATTAAGATCCATGCCATTGTGCATGTATAAAATCTTTGTTTACATGTTCTCAAGCAGCAAGAAATTCGCTGATTGAAAATCTCTCTCTCTCTCTCTCTCTCTCTCTCTCTCTCTCTCTCATTCAAGTAAAGCATTCCTAACCTAAGTGTACGTGACCCTCTTCAAAGAAAGAACGGCCGACACTAGGCTAATTAATTCGAATACAATAAGCCAAATAAAAGAAACACCTCTGTCCCACAATAGATGAGGACAAGTTAAGAGTAATTACGATACAGTGATAAACTGTCGGTCACGAGTGAGGCCTGCTATCCAGACCGAAGCCAACAGTAGTTTTCACCCTCTGAAAAAAAAAGGGGCCAGCACTGGGGCCGGTACTGGGACCAGCCACTCACGAGGATCTTTAAGAAAAAAAACCCAAATTCACTTTATTCCACAGTGCCAATAATTTGCAGCACTCATCACTTGAATAGCTTACTCTCTCTCTCTCTCTTTTTACCTTCCCTTTCTCTCTCATTCGATTGTTGCACTCTGCAGGGGTGTAGAGTGCCTTTCCTCCCATATAACCTAGTTGGACTCCAGTAGAGGTCCCTAGGAACACATTGGCACCATAAGTGCCACCAAGCAAGAATCCAGAAAAATAAATAAAACAAAACCAAAGGGAACACAGAAGAGAAAGTTCTTCTGGAACCTAACCTGCACCAGTGCCTAGGGATACTGAGTGCCACCAGTGTGACCTGTACACGGCACACCCAAACTACAGTGCCACCTTTTGAAAGGGTGCCACGTCATTGAAGAGACACTTCCTCGCTGCCCAAAATACGCCCACTCAACCCGGTTAGACGCCCTTCCCCACCAGAACCATGGCAGCAGAGCATTATAAAACTTTCCTGGGGCTGGGGACGGCGGCAGGTCTCACCGGCTCTGAACTTACCACCTGGGTTAAGGAGCAAGTGGACGACTTGGCCAAGCGGGAGAAGGAAGAAAGACTCGAGCAGAGGAAGTATGAAGCCGAGCAGAGGAAGTATGAAGAAGAACGAAGGGTGTATGAAGCCGAGCAAAGGCAATATGAAGAGGAAAGAGAAGAAAGAAGGAGACAGCATGAGTTAGCCTGCAAGGAAACTGAGTTAGCCCTAAAGGAGAAGGAGCTCGAGCTTGAGAGAGCGAAAATGGAGAATGCCGAAGCTATGGCTAGCCATCAAGCCTCCAGTCCTACACCTGCTGCATCAAACGCTCCAATTTCGAGCATCAATTCCCTAGTCCCCAAGTGGACTGAGGACGAGCCAGAAGCATGGCTGGAGGAGGTCGAGGCTCTTTTCGATAACTACAGCACCACGGAGACGGAGAGAGCCTTAATACTAGCCAAGCATATGGAGGGAAAAGCCAAGGCAGCGCTTCGCTCACTGGAGAAGAGCCAGAGAGGCAACATGGCGGAAGTTCGTAGAGTCATTACCAAGGCCTACGAGATAACCCCAGAAAAATGGAGACAACGGTTCCGAGGTCTTGCCAAGGAAGTCGGCTGGTCTTGGACGGAATGGGCATGTCACAAAACCCAGTCCGATGCGCGCTGGTTCGACTCCTTGGCCTGCACGACGTTTGAGGATCTCTTCAATCGGACCATGCTAGAAGACCTTTTCCAATGTGTGCCAGGGCCCCTTGCAGTATATCTTAACGATAAACAGCCCTCCACACTTATGGAAGCTTGTCGCATGGCTGATTCGTGGAAACCTTCAATCAGTCGCATAGCACCTCTCAGAAGCGAATCATCCCTCCGGCCTACCTCTCGAACTCCACTCGCCCGAAGAATGGACTGCCTAGCAAGACCCTGTGCAACTATTGCAAGAAGGGGGCCACGCTGAAGCTGAGTGCCGATACAAACTCGGCACTAATAAGCAGCCTAACCCTACCAGCCAGAACTCCGCTCCCGATTCATCCGCTCAGCCCTCTCCTCCAACAGTTACTGCAGGCCACCGAGCCCATCCAAAAGGCCCGTGCAGATCCTGTGGGGCTGCTAGCCACTGCAATGCTGGATCTCCGGCCTGTAAACATCATGTCCCCACCGCCAAATTTGTCAACCTAATCAGCACTTCATTTTCTGCTGCTGGTCCACACCGGATCCTTTACCCCGAGAGACTGGAAACCCAGCTCATCTCGGTGGCCCCTCTTCAGAACACTAGCCTGCCAGTGACCCTTCCGGTCACAGTAGACACTGCGGCAGACATTAGCCTGATCACTAGGGCCCAAGTGCCAGCCGGTGCTGTGGTTGACGAAGAAACGCGGTGGGAAATGAAGTGGATAGAGGGCCACACCATCACCGTTCCTACTGTCCAACTCCAGGTTATGACACCTTGGGGCACGATACCCCACCGCCTTGGCGTGGTAGGTGGAATTCGGCCTGGAGTGGTCTTCTTGTTGGGTCGGGATCTTCTCTGCGGAAGCCCGTCACCAACGCCACTCCGCAGCTACGTTACCTCCTCCACGGAGGCCCCAGTTGTAACTCCTAAAAATGACAAACCTCCACCTTCCGCCCACCAAAGTGGTCCGCGGAAGGGGCGCCACCCAACCTATTTCAGGCCTAGCCCTCTCCAATCGCGAAGGGCTGGCCCACCAAGAGGTCCTCCCCCTCCGCGAAGAGAGATTCAGGAGGAGCAGTACCGCTGCAGGACGTGCAAGCGGGCAGACCACTCCACAAATTGGGAGGGCTGCCCAAACAAGCAACGCCCAGCGGACGCCCCTTAACAAAACTGTAGGAGAGGCTACGATCTCCCGCTGGGGCAGGAATCTCTGCCGCAGCCAACCACAAGTCGTCCGGGAGGTATTGCACCTCCGGACCCCTTGTCAGGCATGCCTGACCTTCAACTGCTGCCAGTGCCACTTGCGAGCACTGAGCAGTGCCAGACTCCGTCCGCCACGGACGTTGAGCTACCAATAGAAAAGGCCCCTATGCCGGGTCTAAATCATGAGGCGAATCCTCCTCCGGGAGATTTAGGATTCCCCATGCAGTTGATCATCGCGACTGGAGAGCCTCCAGCACCCGAAACTTCTTCTTTGCAAGATTCTTCTTTGCAAAATTTGACTCAGGGGATGAACCCTGGAGGATCGAAATGGTACCCCTTCCTTGGAAGACCAGGAACTGGCATCCTCGGACGCAGAAGTCGAGATCGCTCTCGCTCCGGTTGTCGCAGCAGCCGGAGTAGGAGTCCTCCCGCAGCTTTTGCAGTTGCCCCTGACTTCTCGCGCCCGCTAGCCCTTCTGGCCTGTCCCCGGAGTCGGTGCTCTCATCACCTGCTAGGCCAGCTACTGATAGGCCTTGGAGGAAACCGAAGAAGAAGAAGAAGGGGCGGAAGAGAGCCCAGTAGTTGCCGAGCTATACGCTCATCCTGGCACTAGTGCCCTCTCGGCACAGTGCCCTAACATCTAAGAGTGATCCTGGCCCCTTGCCCAGAGAAGGTAGCCAGTGTGATCTCTTCCTTTTATTTGTACCTAGCCTAGGCCACCTTAAAAGTACGGTACATCAATTTAGTAACCTTGTTCCTTCCACTTACCACCGAGCCGCAGTAATCATGTAAGTAGCATAACTAATTTCAGTAATCTTAACTATTGTGAAACGAGCCACGATGCTCGTGACACGCATGGCCTAAGACCTCAGTGAGGCACCCATTTATCATATGAGGCAACCCTCATGAATTAACTAGTAAATTTTAATTGTGTTAAACATAAACCATGTTGTAATTTAGTTAGAATATGAACTCTTATGTTGGTGCTACGGTCGGGTTAGGATAGGTTAGGCTAGGAATATCATAGAATGTACCACTAGGCTAGGTCTAAAACACATCTTGATTGTAGGAGGTAGCCTATAATAACCGTGAGCACCTTCCAGTACTATTAGAATTAGGTAAAGTAGTGAATATAGCTCATATCCTATCTAGGTTAGGTAGTTCTGTAGCTAGGTAGGCTAACCAGGACTAATCTGCTCAGGGGAAGGAGAGTAACCTACGAGAGGCGAACAGCTTGCTTAGTATAGACCTTCACGCCCGAAAAGGGAGTGAAGGCCCTCTTAAGGGGGAGCTTTTATAAATATTACTGCTGTTCGCCCTCGATGTAGTTAGGTGTAGGAATATTAGTCCAATTGACCTTGACAGAGAACATCTCTGCCCGCCGGTAGGGTAGGCAATTTAAAAATAACAATCACCGCCGTAGACAAATGGCGCCGCATAGGCTGGAAAGTTTGTAAACAAAATATGCTAGGGCATTAGGGACCTAAGCCTCAGAGAGGTAGAGTGAATTGGATATTAAAGGACGTTTGTAGCTTCTGATTGTATATGAATCATGGTGATGTGATAAATAGTCATAATATGGCTACGTCATCTGGCGCACTACACGGTCAACATGGCAGAGGTGGGTGGATATTGTCTCCAAACGCAAAACACCTGAGTTCGACGGGTGAGTTGATGGGAGATGGTATTCACTTATTACCTCTCTTGTGGCCGACTGGTTAGTGTGTCACTGTAGTCCTGATTCCTCGTCCGTCGCTGGTTCGACCCCACGGGACGGTGGACTTATTATCAACTAAAAATTCCCCTTCGGTAACATATATGAAAATATATTACTTCCGGTAGAGAGTGAATTGATATTAAAGGACGTTTGTAGCTTTCTGATTGTATATGAATCACGGTGATGGGATAAATAGTCATAATATGGCTACGCGCGACAAACGCACTACACGTCAACATGGCAGAGGTGGGTGGATATCGTCTCCCAAACGCAAAACACCTGAGTTCGACGGGTGAGTTCATGGGAGATGGTATTCACTTATTACCTCTTTGTGGCCGACTGGTTAGTGTGTCACTGTAGTCCTGATTCCTCGTCCGTCGCTGGTTCGACCCTTACGGGACGGTGGACTTATTATCAACTAAAAATTCTTCGGTATCATATATGAAAATATATTACTTCCAGGTAGAGTGAATTGGATATTAAAGGATGTTTGTAGCTTTCTGATTATATATATATATATATATATATATATATATATATATATATATATATATATATATATATATATATATATATATATATATATATATATATATATATATATATATATATATATATATATATATATATATATATATATATATATATATATATATATATATATATATATATATATATATATATATATATATATATATATATATATATATATATATTTTTCTAAAACCTCACCTGCTTTTACATTTGCAAGGTAATTGAGAAAAAATAAAAATTAATGTCACTCATGAATTACTAGAACTGAGGTTTCAACTTGCCCCTTCATAAACTCTCTCCTTCATTCCCCAAGATGGTTAACCCTAACCCTTTCTCTCTCTCTCTCTCTCTCTCTCTGTTCAAAGTGACTGGTTTTTAGGTCTAATTCCAGGTACCCCTGCATCATGCTGGGCAAGGGAGGAGCCAAAAAAGAGAAAGTTGCCTTCCCCGCTCATTCTGAGCCCACGTGGGATGATGGAAACCATGCGGTCGACATTATCGAAAACATGATGAAGTTTGACCTTCGCGCCACCTATGTGGGACGCCACGGTGTAATCCTCCGAGGCAATAAATAGACACTGCAACAGAAATCGAGAGAGAATGCTTAGACCACAACCCGAGATCAGACGTCCTTGCCTTGCCTGTCCTTCTGAACCACGTGTTTCGACTCTGGGGCTTGACCAGTAACTTTGTAGTGGCCTTATGATTCCCTCCTCCATCGCCAGCGCCCTATCGAACAAGGACATCGTCATCTTGACTAAGGTGATGTGCCAGAGTAAGGTCCTTGTAGCCAGTCACGATTCCTGTTATTTCTCTATCTAATATCTCATTTATTTTTCCATTGTGCGATCGCCTCAGTAATTGGTGTTGGAGCATTCAGTGTCAACGTAATTATGCATTAGTGTTGAACTGAGTTATTTGGCACCATCTGTGCATTCCTCAGTCTCCTTTTGAGTCTTATTATTATTGCAAGTAACCATCTTGCATATATTTGCAGATAGGCCTCGAGTGTGTAATCTCTCTGCTCCATCCATGTGTAGTCTCCATTCTATTCCCCACTGCGGTGTCCCTGTTATGAAGACATCGTCGGAGTAGAATATTTATTCTGTGTAGGATTCATTATTTTTGCAGGCCCTTATTACTACCTGCCAGTAATTCGTCATTCATCTGATCTGTGTTGTTATGTAAATAAAATTAGTAAGAGAACTCTTAAGTTTACGTAATTCCCTCTCATAAAAAAGGCCCTAAGCCATAGATTTCCTTTGTTTTGTCTACGAATTGTCCTAATATTGAGTCAGACGTGTAATAAATAAAAGGAACTCCCCTGCGCTATCTGTTGCCGCCCAGAGTCAAGTAAGTATCCCCCGGACATTCGTAGCAACTGTCGTACCTTGCTAAGGACTCGATTGCCTTGCAATTATCAGCAGAATAGCAACTGCTAGCTGGTCTGCATAATTTTAGAGACGATATTGATATCATACCCGCTCCATTTTAAGCCCATGAGAAGAGCGAGTTCCACAGCGTCAGCATGTGTCGAAATATTTCGTTTAGGTTTATGCTAGGTGCAAAAAGTGACTGCAATCAGTGTTAGGTAATTGATAAACCACGTGCATGCCAAATTAGTTCACGAGAAGAGTGAGCGTATTAACAATTCCACGGGATTTTTATGCTATCGCATGTT
This sequence comes from Macrobrachium rosenbergii, assembly GCF_040412425.1. Taxonomy (NCBI): domain Eukaryota; kingdom Metazoa; phylum Arthropoda; class Malacostraca; order Decapoda; family Palaemonidae; genus Macrobrachium; species Macrobrachium rosenbergii. Next base: position 16,821,881 of record NC_089742.1, read on the forward strand.
AGCTGCATGTTTTATGAATAAGAAGCTAGGAAGGAACTCAAGCGAAGAGTTAATAAAAGGAATAATGCCCCTATTCCTTCGTCCACACGGTAAGGACAATTTGAAAGTCCCGAATCCCCAGATAGGCACACTGTAGCCGACCACCAAGGCTTTGACTCCAGCTATTTTCGCATCGTTGGATTTATCCTCTCTCTCTCTCTCTCTCTCTCTCTCTCTCTCTCTCTCTCTCTCTCTCTCTCTCTCTCTCGTTCTCCATCGCTTGATCGATAGGAAAAGCTAGGAAGTATTTAGGAATCAAAATTTCCATTCTCAAAGATAAGAGAATAGTAAATTCCGACACGGAATCTTCAATTCCAGGCCTCGTGGGCCCACCCCTAACCGTCCGCCATCTTTGATTTGTGAGTTCCATGAGAAATTCCGTTGTTATAAAACCGCATGCACAGCGCTCATATGCCCCTTTCTTTCGCTTGCTAATTTTTATCCATATGTCCGTACACCTCGCCGCATTTTTGAAACAATAAAATTTAGCGAGAATTCCCTCGTTCACTAATCACTGCGGGTAGGCCCAGTTAGAAGGCTAGACACGCGGTCAAGACGAACCAGGCCGCCCCCCCCCCACCCGACCCCCGCCCCGCAACACACGCAACTCGCCTGACTCATTCATTTGTCGGCAGATGTTACGCGACCAGAAGTAAACATTTGAGTGCACGTGCGAGCTAAGTTGTTTTGATAATGGAGAATAACCATTTCTTTCCTTCCCCAGACATGTTATAAGATTAAGCGTTTTTTTTTTTTTTCTTACTCTCGTGCATTGGAGATCTTAATATTCGATAGGATCGATGCACTGTTTTCATTACGCCACATTGAAAATTATTTAACAGAGCAAGGAAAATTTCCTTCATACACCATAAGTGTATAACCCAGTAAGCCTTTTCTTTTTATTAGTACTGCAGTGTCTCTCCGCAAAATAAAATATGCATAAAGGCTCACTTTGGCTTGGGCTAAATTTTCGTTCATTAAGAACCACTAAGTCTATTCAGACATATTAAATTTTAACTAAGTCTTTTCAGAAATACTGATTATTTGTCTTTTTCAGATATATCAATTTCCGTTCATTCTGAACAACTGAGTGTTTCAGACACCGGAATTTTGTCTTATTCAGACATATTTGTCTTATTCAGACATATTAATTTTCATTCATTCTGAACAATTGAGTGTTTGAGATTTAGCTTATCCAGACATTAAATTTTAATAGTCTATTCAGACAACTTGAGTCTCTTCAGACAACTGAAATTTAAGTCTTTTCCGACATACAAGTACTTTAGTCTTTCCAGACACCCTGAATCTCTTCATTTCGAACAATATTGGGTCTCGTCAGACATATTGAACCTGTTCCCTCGAACAGCCCTGAGTCTTTTCAGACAACTTTAGTCTCTTCAGACACCTAAGTTTTTGGGACACCCTGAGTCCTTCAGGACACCCTGAGTCCTTCGGGACACCTTGAGTCCTTTGGGACACCCTGAGTCCTTTGGGACACCCTGAGTCCTCTGGGACACCTTGAACCCTTTGGGACACCTGAGTCCTTTGGGACACTCTGAGTCTTTCGGGACATCTTGAGTCCTTCGGGACACCCTGAGTCCTTCGGGACACCCTGAGTCCTTTGGAACACATTGAGTCCTTTGGGACACCCTGAGTCCTTTGGGACACCTTGAGTCCTCTGGAACACCTTGAACCCTTCGGGACACCCGAGTCCTTTGGGACACCCTGAGTCCTCTGGGACACCTTGAACCCTTTGGGACACCTGAGTCCTTTGGAGCACCCTGAGTCCTTCTGGACACCTTGAGTCCTTTGGGACACCCTGAGTCCTTTGGGACACCCTGAGTCTTTTGGGACACCTTGAGTCCTTCAGGACACCCCGAGTCCTTCAGGACACCCTGAGTCTTTCGAGACACCTGAGTCTTTCAGGACACCCTGAGTCCTTTGGGACACCTTGAGTCCTTCAGAACACCCTGAGTCTTTCATGACACCCTGAAGGTTAAGTCTTCTAGACAATCTGAGTCTTTCAGACATACTAATATTCTAACGGGTCATGCCCATATATGCGTTATTTCAAGATGTCTATGACATCCAGAACTCAGCAAAATGAGGACTTCAAAGTCTACATGTCCGCTGGAAAGGACTTGGGACTGTCCGGACAAGCTCTGAGGGAATGGGTCCAAGAGAGGGTAGACGGTACCAAGGTGGAATGAGAGGCAGAAAGAAGGGCCCAGAAGAAACGAGAAGAGGCAGAAAGACAGGAGAAGGAGGAAGAAAGAATAGCCCAGGAGAAATGAGAAGAGACAGAAAGACAGGAGAAGGAGAAAGGAAGAATAGCCCAGGAGAAACGGGAAGAGGCAGAAAGACAGGAGAGGGAGAAGGACAGAGCTCATCAGCTTGCAGTGGCAGCTCACGACATGCACAACACATCAACCCCCTCTCCTCACTCAACCCTCAGCAGTGTCGGCACCCACATAAGAAAATGGGACGAAGCCGAGTCTGATGCTGGCTCAACCATATTGAAAAGTCCTAATGACCTATCAGTCCTCTGCTGAAGAAATTTCTCTGATCCTGGAATGGCACCTTGAAAGAAAGGGTGCCATTGCATTCAACGCTCTCCCCCCTGAGGATCAAGGAAATCTTGACCTTGTCCGCCAAGTCATCATAAAGGCTTTTGAAATCACTCCTAACTGTTGGAGGAAACGGTGGAGAAATATGCCCAAGGAATCAGGACAAACCTGGTCAGTGTGGATCTTCAAAAAGACCGAGGCCCTAAAACGATGGCTAGAATCTCTGAAAGCCACTAGTGTGGAAGAAGCCCTCGAACTTTTCCAGCTCAAGGACTACTTATCTTATGCCTCACCAGCTCTCGCCACTCATTTGTGCAAAAAGGCGCCTAAGACAGTGGTCGAGTGCTGCCGTTGGGCTGACATATGGGACACGCATCATCCCCATCTTAGTTCCCGTGGACGGAAACTATATCCCTCTTCACCTGCCTCGACCAACCCCCAGCAACCTCACAAGAATGGGCATCCCTATAAGAAACTTGTGTGTGGTTACTGTAAGAGAACAGGGCACCTTACTGAACAGTGCTGCTTGAAGGCTGAGAATCAGCCAGAAAACCCCTCTAAGTCCTCAAACGGGACAACACCAAGAGCCACACCTGGGTCGTGGACAAAGGATAAGGGGCCTGCTCCCACTATGGGACAGGTCCAGGTAAAGATTATAGCTGGACTTATTGCTTGTCCCACTTGCAAAGTTGATGGGCACTCTGCCCAAAGGACAAAATGCCCTAATAATAATAAATCAAGTACGCCGCCCTTGCCTTAGTAGTCACCGATACAACATCTTTAGGTCCTCCAGCCCAGGGTCCCATTTATGTGGCACTTCCCTGAGGTAGGTGCCCCACCAGCCAGGTCAAAGCATTTGATGCTTCTGGCTCACAAATGTCCCTCATCAAGGAAGACAAAGTTCCCTGAGGAGCTATCATCAGCAGACGCAAACTCGTCACGATTGAGGGTATCAGTCACTTTAAAATGATATTTCCTGCTGTCAAGTTGAGGATCATGAGATACCATCAGTATGAAATTTGCGACCTCGCAGTCGCCAGACACATTCCTGGAGGTTATGACCTCCTCCTGGGACAGGACTTCCAGTCCCCATCTAAGTTAGAGCAATCCAGGGGTCCAAATCCCCCAAATCATTATTTAGGCACGAGTAAAACTCAAACGCCTGATTTTGTTCCACTGCC
>NC_089742.1:16828167-16840667 GCF_040412425.1 Macrobrachium rosenbergii
AGTAAAAGTAGGAGTCTTTTCTCAATCAGTATAGAAAGCGAGCGCCATTATAATATCCATATTGAATAGGCTTCTGTTTGGATAAAACACCGCTGATGATGTGAAAATTAAGCAAGAACGCCTGATTCCAGCACCACCCAGCACTGACCCTGCACAGGTTTTTGTTTAACATTACTCTAGTCTAGTCTCCACAACAGAAACAACAACAGCAACGATCGGGATGACAAGAAAAAAAATAAATAAATAAAAAAATACAAAATACCCCCAAAAATTGTTACCCACAAAGATACGTTGTGTCTATTTGATCACACGCCTCTCAGTGGATACATTTGCTTTATGTCTTCAGACTGTATTGCTTAAAGAAGTGCCAGAGTCTATCTCTTTAGGTATGGTTTGTGCTGTGTGTATTATAAAGGCACTCGCTTTCTGTACTGATTGAAAAAAGACTCCTACTTCTACTTTTTGCTCTCATCATAATTTATCAGGTTGCTGAATAAAGCCCTATCCCCTACCCCTTCTTTTGTATCCCCTGACCTCCATATCTGTCTCCTGTGGCTAGGCTTTACAACCCCTTTTGTGATTTCATCACTTTTTGCCTGTGATAATACTAAGATTTAAACGTTTTTTTTATTTTTTGTTTGCACACTGAAGCACGCAATCAAATGTTAATTTAGCTGTGTCCTCCCCTGTCCTTCACTCTTCCCTCCCCTTCCCTCCTCCATCCCCCTTCTCCTCCACCTTACCCTCCCCTCCCCTTCCTCATTCCCTCACCTTTCCTCCCCCTTCCCTTCACCTTCCCCCTCCCCTTCCTCCTCCCTTCTCCCTCCCCTTCCCTCTGCCATCCCCTTCGCCTCTCCTCCTCCTTCCACCTACCATCCTCCCTAACCCTTCCCCATCCCTCCCATTACTCCTCCCCTTCCCTCTTCCCCTCCCCTTCACTCTTCCTTTCCCCTCCCCCTTACCCCTAACCTCCCCTTCCCCTCTCTGTTCCCTCCCGTCTTCCTTCCCCCTTCCCTTCCCCTCCTTCTTTCTTCCTTCACCTCCCCTCCCCTTCCCCATATCCTCCCCTTCCCTCTTCCCTCACCCTCACCCTCCTACTCCCCTTCCAGCCCCCTTCCCTCTTCCCTACCCTTACCCCTTCCCTCCTACTCACCCTTCCCTCCCCTTCCCTTCCTCCCCTTCCTCTTCCCTCCCCTCCCCCTTCCCCTTCCATCCCCTCCCCCGTAAACACGGCTGGTGCTGCCCGTAGACTTTGTAATTAATGTGGTATATAAATTATGGAATATTTACGTCTTTCTGTGCTGCTTGTTGCCAAAGAGTTTCAAATCATCATTTTAATCATTTCCTTATAATTTCTCGTACTTAATCAATATAACTTAAAGCCTGTCCACACTAGGAAACATTGTTTGAGAACAAAGTTTGCAAACTGTCTGCAAACAGTTTCTTGGAAACTGTTTGTAAACAGCTTGCAAACGGCTTCGAAAGTGTTTGCAAACAATGTTTCCTGTCCAGACCTCAGTTGTCGTCAGGATGCCTGTTGGTGCAGCATCCTCTATATTTTCCTTGGCAGTTTTAATGCACCCGAGGAGGGATAAGAGAAAGAAAAAGAGATGGGTGAGGAAGTTTTTAGGAAAAGGAGTGTGTCCTGCTGAATAGTTTCTAGCGGAATTGAAAATAGATGGAACAGGTTTTAACAATTTCATTTGAATGTCTGCTACTGAATGTGAAATACTTAAGTACGTATGTATGTGTGTGTGTATGTATATATATATATATATATATATATATATATATATATATATATATATATATATATATATATATATATATATATATATATATATATATATATATATATATTTATGTATATTTATGTAAATGTATTTATATATATACATACATATATACACTTATACATATATATAAACATATACATATATTATGCATGTGTATACAGTATATGCATATACACACAGAAAAACTGAATGTTTTCCATTCTGGATGGGAAACAAATATACTGTAAAAAGTGTTTGTAAACAGCTTGTAAACTTTGTTTCCAAACAGTTTCCAATCTGTTTGAAAACTGTTTCCAAACTGTTTCCAAACAGTTTACAAACTTGCTTCCCAAACAATATTTCCTAGTGTGGACAGGCCTTTAGAAGAAGCATACGAGCATGTTTATTAAATAATACTAAAGCTCGGAAACGTTTCTTTGTTTGTTTGATTGTTTGCACACTGGAGCACACGACCAAGTGTTAATTTAGCTGTGTCCTCCCCTCCCTTTCCCTATTCCCTCCCCCTTTTCTACCTCATGCCCTCCCCTTTTTCCTCCCCTCCCCTTCCTCCTCCCCTCACCCTTCTTTTCCCCGTTCCCCTCCTCCCTTTCCCCGTCCCATCCCCTTCCCCTCCCTGTCATCCCCTTCCCCCTCTCTTCCCTTTCCTCCTCCCTTCTCCCTTCCCTCCCCTCTGCTGTCCACTTCCACCTCCCCTCCCCTCCTGTCCACTTTCGCATTCCCCTACCCTCCTTCCCCTTTCCACCTCCCATCCCCTCACCTCCCCTCTCCATTCCACCTCCCACTTTCCCCTCCCCTTCCCCTCCCAATCCCATTCCATCCCCTTCCCATCCCATCTCCCTCCCCTCCCTCTCCCCTCCCCTTATCTTCCCCTACCCTCCCATTCCACCCTATCCCTCTCCCCTCCCCTTATCTTCCCCCTATCCTCCCATTCCCCTGCTTTCCCCTTCCACTCTCCTTCCCCCTCTCCTCCCATTGCTCCTCCACTCCTCCCCCTTCCTTCCCTATTCCCTCCCAATCCCTCTTCCCTTCCTCTTCCCTCTCCCTCTTCCTCCTCCCTTCCCGTCCTCCTTCGCCTTCCCTCCCCTCATCCATCCCCCTCCCCATTCCACCTTCCCTTTCACCTCGCCTTCCACCTCCCCTCCCCCTTCCCCTCTCCTCTCCTTCCCACTCCCCTCCCATTCTGCCTTCCCTCATCTCGCCCTTCCCTTCCCTCTTCCCTCCCATTCCCTCTTCCATCTCCTCCCTCTTCACCCTCCACTCCCCTTTCCCCTTCCCCCTCCCATCCTCTCACTTCCTACTCCCCCTTCTCCTCTCCCTTCCCCTTTTCATTCCCCCTTCTCCTCTCCCTTCCCCTTTTCATTCCCCCTTCCCCAACCCATTCCCCCTTCCCTACCGGTCCCCCGTAAACACGGCTGGTGCTGCTCACAGAAATTATAACTAATGTGGTATATAAACTATGAAATGTTTACGCCTTTCTCTGCTATTTGTTGCCAGAGAGTTTCCAATCGTTCATTCAATCATCGTTTATATTTTCTTGTGCTTAATTAATATATCTAGAAGAAACATTCGAGATATTATTAATGAGCATATATATGCATAGTATACTATTTCATATATATATATATATATATATATATATATATATATATATATATATATATATATATATATATATATATATATATATATATATATATATATATGTTTGTGTGTGTGTGTGTCTGTGTGTCTGTGTGTTGTATGGAATAACCCATACAACTTTGTTTTGATCTACCTTCGGAAATTTGCACATGCTGGCAGTTGACCGAGGAACAGCATCTCTCTCTCCTTTTCTCCCTCTCTCGCTCTCTCTCTCTCTCTCTCTCTCTCTCTCTCTCTCTCTCTCTCTCTCTCTCTCTCTCTCTCTCTCTCTCTCTATTTCAAATTACCCTAAACTTTTGTGTTGAAATTAAACCCTGTGTACAAAGATAGCTTATTCTCTGAAACTAACATATAACAAGCTAAAAACATGGTAAACAAGAAGATTGCTACCTTCTTGAAAGGTATCGTATACGACGGGACATAAATAGGCTTCGCCTCCCTCTCTAATTGCACCTGATGTTTCGACACATCAGTCAACCCCAATTTATCTCCCTTCAAGGCAGTAACATCAGCATATTCACCTAACACCTCACCTAACCCCTCTACGTATTCTTTATAGTCCGCCTCACCCAAGTGATTCCCAAATTTCTCCCTTCTGACCTTCATTTCATCCTTCGAAAACCCATTTTGCTCCCCTATTTATGCCACTGATTCAGTGTCTTCTCTCCATTCCTCCAAATCTACAACATAAGTATTCCTCTGATACCTTCTAACTGAATTATTACAGTTTAACAATTCCACCCATGTAACTCCTGTATTTGATACCTTATTTATTGAAACTGTTCTCACCACTCCTTTAAGCTTCTCGCTGTCTTCCACAGCACACGCCTGTTTATCCACTTTTATATCTCTCACCATAACTTACAGTACACCAAATCAACCATACCTGGTTCTAAAATTATATCCTCCATTAAAACACCTTTATATATCCTCTTCCCATTACCATTAGACTCACTTTCTCCTTGTGATTGATTATCTCCTACAATTTCCTCATTATTCCCACTTAATCCCTTATTATCCCCCATAACATGCATATTCCCCTCCATTTCCTCAGCATCCACATACGGGATAAAACCTCCAGTTTCACCAACCGTTATACCTCCTTTACTAGGGTAAATAAAAATACCGATCCTGTTATATACTGGATGTTCCAATAAAACCTTACTACCCAAGTTAACTCCTCTCACCACCAAAACTGGCTCCCTTCTTAACCGGTTTCCCAGCGAAAAACAGATATCCGCCGCCCCTACGACGTCCAGTTTGTGAGCCTGAACATTGCACACTTTTTCCTTTGACTGCCTTAGCCGATACTGGAACGACATCTATTGATAAAAATCATAGTCCATAAGCTGACTGATTCCCCTGTATCCACAAAAGTTAAAAGACTAGACCTAGCTACACCTCCTTTTACCACTGGCTTCCGTTCTCCTATATCTCCCAAAAGTCCTATATGACATGAACAGTTTATCCTTTCCCGTTTTGTTGATCTGTCCTTTGGCGTATGATCCGTAGATCTTCTATCACCCTCCACTTTAGCACAAAAATACCGGAAGCAAAAACCCGAATCTCCCTGTGGAAAGTTCCTTTGACACCCCATCGTGGTTTTCGGCGTCCCATTGAAAAATGTGCTATCTACCGTCGGGCATTTCGACATGTACTATCTAATTTGGGCAAAAATAAATGGTTCATCCAACGTAGGCTCTATCCGAATATCAGCATTACTCACTATGGCATCCGGAACCTCATCCAACAGCCGGGAGAAATGCAGTAACCTCTGGAAATTTTCTAATGATATGGAATCGCCTCGTACCCAGCTCGAACCTTTCAGTTTCTTCACCAAGTCCGATACTGCATCAAATAATTGTGAGCTAAAATCTATCACCGAACTCTGCCTTTTTCTTATTTTGTAAAATGCCCTAATATCCCGAACCAAATCAGCACATTCACCGGCCGCATGCGCAGATCTTAGAAACTTTTTTAAGCCGTCCCAAGTGCGAAATTTTCTGATTTGGAAGCTCCTACAATCCTTCCCAGTGTCGCTCACATCTAAAGCAAGAAATCTTTTAGCTTCATTAAACGCCTCACCCACTTCTGCGATTTTCTTCGTATTCAAGTGATTTTGAACAATCGATAAAAATCTCGACAGGCTGTCTCAAAACCCCATTCACCAAGGTCGCAAAAGGCTGAACTGGCGAAGCAAAAGTGGTTACCCTATGAACCAACGTCTTATTGCCTGTCATTTTCAACAATTTCCCTTTCGGTTTCTATGTGAACGGGAACTACTCCACACTCCTGTAAAAGCTCTCCCCGACCGTAAACGTATATAGTATTAGAACCTTGCGCAATATGCTCCAATGCAAAACAAAACACCACCCCTCCAAACAAACAAAAAAAAAAAAAAAAAAAAATAATAATAATAAAAGCACTAATACCCTCTCAACCACAATTATTCACAAGCTCCACGGGAACAAATCCCTTCTTATGCCCGCGCGCAAACGGCTGAGCACCACCTCACCTAAAATTTCAAGGTTAACTCACATGACTCGCACAAGAAAAAAATAAAGAAAGAAAAATCTCCAAATGAAAATTCACCACTTGATATACCGACGCTTTGTCTCCATGCAAGAAATGATGAGTCGATCGCCAAGAAGAGGCCGAGTTGCTCTGCAATGAGAGGAATCCTGAATACAATCGCTAACCCATGCCACATATCCCATGAAAATAACCCATTCCACCCCCAAACTAATTCCATAAGAGAAAAACGAAAGACAGGAGAGAGAAAACAAAACTTTTAAGCAAACCAAAATAAAAGCTAAAAACAAACTAACTTTTTTTCCCTTCACCTGCATTCCAGCAGTCGCCGACTCCCCAGACAATGCCTTGTTTCCCATGTGTATCCCTACTGTATACCTATCTCCAAATGCCTATCACCATTCATACCTCTCTCCTTGACGTGGATTCAAACACGAATGCTGCCACCATTTCTTTTGCATGGGAAAACCCATACAACTTTGTTTTCACTTAACTTCGGAAAGTTGCACACGTTGATAGCTGACCAAGGAAGAGCATCTCTCTCTCTCTCTCTCTCTCTCTCTCTCTCTCTCTCTCTTAAAATACTGTAAAGTATTATGTGGAAACTAAAAACTGTATACAAAAAAAAAGTTATATTCTGTAAAGCTAACGTATATCAAGTTAAAAACATATTCAATAAAAAAATTGGTAAATGGACAAAAGAATGCAAATGATAAATGAATATCTTCCCCAAAAACCATCTTAGCAAACACTAAAATTATGAATGGGATTCTTCCCCATGTCAATTCCTTAATAATAATAAGAAGTCTCCATTGTATTACGTGTTTTTTTGCCAGTTTCTTTATATGACCACTTCCCATAATGGTTATGTTACATGCATGTCTGTGCATAAGCATGACTAATCATGGCTACATTTTTAAACATCCTATTCAGCAAGGAATCGGAGCCTGGAATTCCAATGTCTGGCTATCACAGTTTCTCGCCCAGAAAGGCCATACATTTCACGAAATCTCTCTTCACCTAATGTCTCCCACTGTGCACAAATTAATACACATACAGTACTCAGTTGGCACACCTAGAAATCCACTTAAAAACGGACCCCAGGTTTCGAGAACATTCTATCTAGAACACAGAGAAAAAAAAAGCTCCATTCAGATAAAAATTGCTGAATTAACTTTTATCCAACAGTGGCTGTAAATATTGAATGACAGACTTCCAGGTCACATCACTTACCTGAGAAACTGATAAACATCTCAAGAGCCTGTGTTGTCTCAAATAGCCCAGTGCCCATTTTACACACACACACACACACATATATAGTATATATATATGTATATATATATATATATATATATATATATATATATATATATATATATATATATATATATATATATATATATATATATATTACTAAAGGACCTCATTCAAACTGGATGGTATCTAATGGAGTTTTTATTCAAAAAGTTACAAGCTTGACTTGGACAAACAGTCCACATTATCAAGTATCCGTACGGATACTTGATAATGTGGACTGTTTGTCCAAGAAAGCTTGTAACTTTTTGAATAAAAACTCCATTAGATACCATCCAGTTTGAATGAGGTCCTTTTAGTAATTCTACTAATGCACAGAACAATTGTGTATGTGATATAGTTAATATATATATATATATATATATATATATATATATATATATATATATATATATATATATATATATATATATATATATATATATATATATATATATATATATATATATATATATATATATATATATTTATTTATTTATTTATTATTATTATAATAACTCAGCAGTCTCGCTCAGTGCACCTCCCCCCCACCTAATTTACCCCTTTGTTTATTGACTAGAAATCAGAGCCTGCTATCAACATTCCGATCTGTCCCTTTTTACCTGGAACAGATATTGAGAGAACACAGATAACAAGAGCTAGGAGGATATTTTATGCCACTCCCTTTTAAGAGGTTTACCCCAACTAATCTTCTTAAGACGGCCTTCCTAAAGGCAAATTAAGCGGCCCAAATTATCTTACACCCGCAGGACCTGTTAAGAGCCCCCTCCCACCCCCGAATTGCTGAATACCTGGCCGTGATTCATCCTTAGACACAACTCATAGCCCTGGCCACGTGCCTTATAAGGGAAAGGAGCAGTAAGCAGCAGTTAGTTAGTTATGGGAGAGAAGACAAGCAGTTAGTCTTGCGAGGAGCTGTAAGGGACAGCCATACACGCGAGCGGTAACTTTGCTGAGAGCTCGCCCTTCATCCCTGTCCAACTCCCGACTCCAGACTCCAGTCTCCAGTCATCCTCGAGAGAACCGCCATACGTGTGATCTTCCCTCGCCCTTATTTCGTCAGAGACCAGCTTCCCCTAAGGTAAAGTGCAAGTAAAGACTTTTCGGTCACGAAAGTTTGCCCTTTAGAAAGCTTGGAGTACCAGCATTTCACTTCTGTCCTTGTGCCAGTTTATCCAGTGCCATTTCCAATGTCCTGTGTTCAAGTGTAAAAGTGGTCATTCATTCCTCGAGTCTTTGGCACCCTCGAGACTTATTCTGTGTTAAATTGTTCCTTTACTGGCGTGTAATGTGTAAATCTCTCTTGCAGAAGGACCCATTTGCAGTGGACTCATCCTGGCCTGTGCCTTACCTTTAATCAAGACTCCCTTAGAAGGATCTTCAGGCGTTGCAAGCCCTTTATCAATTTACTTATCCATTTTCCCTTGAAATGCTTGCTTTTGTAAATATAATTCTTTAATTTAGCCCAAGTGTTTATGTAACATTTCCTTATGAAGTAGAGCCTTCAGCTCCTAAATTCTCCCCTTTTTCTTTTTTTTTTACGATTTCCCTTTACGCAAGTCAGAACTCCAAGGCCAAATAAATAAAGCTTCCGTTGCCGGCCTGTAAAATACCATAAGCCCAGGGAAATACGTAAAAATGGAGACCTTGCCAGGATCTCATTTTGCAGTTGCAGTGCCCTCTAGTGTTGCTTTATTGCATTTGCAACTTGCCAGATGAGCTATTAGCAAAGCTAAGCTGGGTGCGAAAGAAATTCCGAACCTGTTATCAAGAGCACAGACCAACAGAGTTCCACGTAAGTAATGCGTTTATCTTAGCAAAATCTTTTTAAAATCGTGACTGTTCCTAGGAATAGGAAAAATGGACGCATGTATTCACTATGAGAAGAGAGCTGCTGTATTAGGAAATAACCAGTGCTAACCATTCTTTGCTTCGAGGAATAGTGCGAGATTCCTGTGTTCAAATCTTTGCCGTATTTTTTGCTTCGAGGAATAGTGCGAAATTCCTCTGTGATAAATTTTACTTCGCATTTTGAATTAGCGAATTATTTAGGCGCGAATAAATTCCCATGTGGGACAAGACAAATTCAGTTTAGTTAAAACTCAAATTAGGTGTTAGGAAAGCTAAAGTTGAACTCCTCTTCTAAGGGAAAATTACTAGGTCATCTTACTGTAATCCTCTCAGACGACCGGGAAATTCCCTGGAGTCCCAGACGGTCTATAAATACATGGGTTCATTCACACAGAATCTAAAAATAACTCCAGTGATTGTCAGACGACCTTTCATCTGCCCCCCCCCCCCCCGCCCATGCCCAGTGTGTAACCTTCTTTTTCATTCATTTCTCAGCAAACATTTTTCTTTGGGTTTTTCACGTTAGTAATTTCTAAGTCCTAAGGGATGAATCGTATTTCCAAGTCCTATGGGCAAACCAAATAAAATTCTACGTCATAAGAGGCGAGAATTTCTCAACCAAATTCCAAGTCTTAAGAGACTCCTAATAAAATTCTATGTCACACGAGGCGAGAATTTCTCAACCAAAATTCCAAGTCCTAAGAGACTCTTGACAAAAATTCTATGTCGCAAGAGGCGAGAATTTCTAATTCTTGCGGGAAACCCAAAATCAAGTCCTTTTGAGATATTATATTAGTGTATTTCACACACGTCTAAGCCCATATGGGACTGATCATTCTAGTTCGTTAGAACAACTCCTTAATTTCACGCTACAGCCGGCCAAGTCCGAGCGTGACATAAAATCCAGTTACGTCTTCCGAGACATTAAATTTTAACAGTCTCCGCAGTCTTATTGGTCAATTGTCTTATTCAGACAGATCCATTCTCCTGCGGTCTGAACAATTGAGTGTTTCAGATTCCTGCAATTGAGTCTTTTCAGACGTATTTGATTCGTTAGAAAGTCGAGTCCGTATAACCATTATTTCAAGATGGCTAATACCAGAGCCCAACAAAACGAGGACTTCAAATTCTACATGTCCGCTGGAAAGGACATGGGACTATCGGGACAAGATCTGAGAGACTGGGTTCAAGAGTGAGTGGATGATGCTAAGGCGGAGAGGGAGAAAGAATGTGCGAGAAGGAGAAAGAACATGCGGAGAAGGAGAAAGAACATGCGGAGAAGGAGAAAGAACGTGCAGAGAAGGAGAAAGAACATGTGGAGAAGGAGAAAGAACGTGCAGAGAGAGAGAGAGAAAGAATTGCCCAAGAGAGACGAGAAGAGTTAGAATGTCAAGAACGAGAGAAGGAACGGCAGGAGAGAGAGAGAGAACGGGAAGATCAAGAGAGAGAACGGGAAGATCGAGAGCGACAGTGTGCCCATGAACTCCATATGTTAGAACGACAGAATGCCACCCCCCCCTCCAGCGGCAGGAATGAGTGCCCTCTGCCAAGCTCACTTGTTCATGCCAAAATGGACAGAGTCCGAGCCTGAAGTATGGCTTGAAAGGGCTGAACGAGTCCTGGAGTGCTGCGACCTCTCCTCCGCGGAACTCTCCCTTGTTCTCACTAAATTCCTGGGTGGAAAGGCACTCGTTGGCTGCCACGCCCTTTCAGCAGAGGATAGGGGAAACTGGGAAGCCGTACGCCAAGCAGTTACTAAGGCGTACAAGATTACCCCCGAGCGGTGGAGGAGACGTTGGAGAGAGCAGCCAAGAGAAGCAGGCCAGACTTGGTCCAATTGGACGTACCATTTGGAGCAGGCGTTAGCAAAATGGCTCGAGTCCGAAGGAGCCACGAGCGCCGCCGAGGTACTAGAAAAATTTATATTCGAGCATTTCCTGTGCTACGCCCCTCCTGCCCTCGCCACTCATGTAGTGGAAAAAGCCCCAGCAACCCTCACCGAGAGTTGCCGGATAGCAGACTTGTGGGAAACTCACCGCCCTGAAGAAGGATCCATGGGGCGGAAGATAAATCCCCCATCCCTTCTCGGAGGATCAAATTCCCACAAGAATGGAAACTCCGGCAAGCCCCTAACTTGTCATTATTGCAAGAAGACGGGGCATTCCTCCGAACAGTGCTGAAGAAGAAAACGGCACCTCTCTCTCCTAGAAAATCACCCAATAACTCGCCTGCGCCCTCCACAGGGGCAGCGCGGAAAGACTAGCCAAACCTTCTGCATAGCATGCAAGGTTTATGGCCATTCTCCCGCATGGGTGAAATGCCCGAGCAATCATAAATCCAATACTCCCACCGTCGCCTTGGCCATCACAGATCCCAAGTCACTGGGCCCTCCCATATATGTGGCCCCTCCACGAGGCAGCCACCCAGCGTGCTGAGTCACGGCATTCGAGGACTCGGGCGCGCAAATCTCCCTCATACGAAGAGACAGAGTTCCCTGTGGAGCTATCGTAAATAGACAAAAACTCGTCACGATTCAGGGAGTAAATCAATTCAAAATGATACTCCCTGTGGTCCAATTGAGAGTCACAAGACCTCAACAATAAAAAATTTGCAATCTTCCAGTAGCAAGCTATCTCCTCGGGGGCTATGACATCATCCTGGGACAGGACTTTCAGTCCCCTCAGAAATCACGACAATCCAGGGGTCTACATTCCCTAACTCATTCCTCGGGCACGAGTAATCCTCCCCCGCTTCTCCCTCAGTCAAGACTGGCGCCCCCTGGGTACCAAGAGGACGTGCAGTCCCTACCAGTGCCACCTAAGTATGATGTACAGTGGCCCCCTCAATCAGTTTCCGATCCTTTTCCAGTGCCTAGCCCTGCCTCAGTGCCAGTGCCAGGGCCCCAATCAGGTCTCTCTCCCGGAGATGCCAAATGCCTGCCGGTGCCACTTGCATGCACCAAACAGTGCCAAGCTTCGTCCGTCCTGACCGACGAGCACAAGAAACCTCTGACAGTGCTTGACTCTGCCCTAGTGCCAGCGCCAGAGCACCACCCCGATCTCCATGGAAGGGATCCAACTCAGGACCCCCTCTCTTCTCCTGGCCTGGTACCGCTACCAGTGTCGGTAAGAGAGATGGTTCCTCTCGACCACAGCGGAAGCTCACCTGCAGGTGTGGCCTCGCAACCCGCGCCTGAGCTGGTCATTGATACCTGCGAGCCGCTCACGCCGCCCCCGACCACCTCCTCTCTGCCTCAGTCCATCGCCGATGGAATTGCAAGTCAGGATTCTGCCATATCTTACTTGGCCAATGAACTACAAGAGCTGCGATGGATCATGGTAGAACCAGCACGGAAAATTCCTGCAT
>NC_089742.1:16845667-16868167 GCF_040412425.1 Macrobrachium rosenbergii
CATGAAAAAGCCCTAAGCCAGAATTTTCCTTTTGATTGATTCTTTTATGGATCTGCCTTAACCAGTCTTACCACTGAGATTTCAGTCAAAACATGGTAATGTAAAGAATTCCCTGTGATCATCCATTGCAGCCCAGAATTCCAGTTAATATCTAAGGTGGAGATGTAGCAGTTGGCAACCTTGCCAGGATCTTGTGTTGCAATTGTGACCATCAGCTAAACAGCAATTACAAAGCTGGTTGCAAGATTAGAGACAACCCTAGTAGCATACCGCAGCCCTTTTAAGCACATGAGAAGAACCAGTTCCACAGAGTAAGTACAAGTGTCGATATATTTTGTTTAGGTTTATGTTAGGTGCAAAGAGTGACTGCGAATCAGTGTTAGGTATTGATAGTCCACGTGCATGCCCCAATTTAGTCATGAGAAGAGAGAGTGTATTAACCATTCCACAAGATTTTGGTGCTATTGCGTGTTAGCTGCATGTGTTCAAGAATAGGAAAGCTAGGGAATGAACTCAGTTGAAGAGTTAATAAAATGATTAGTGACCTTATTCCTTCATCCACATGATAAGGACAATTTGTAAGTCCCGAATTCCTAGTTAGGCACACTGTGTAGGCAGCCAACTCAGGCCTGACCCCAGCCATTTTTGTCTCGCTGGATTTATCCTCTCTCTCTCTCTCTCTCTCTCTCTCTCTCTCTCTCTCTCTCTCTCTCTCGTTTTATTGATAGGAAAAGTTTGAAAGTATATAGGAATCAACTAAATTTTTGCTCTCAGGTCAAGAGCATCGTCAATTCCAACCCGGATTCTTATATTCCAGGCCACATGGCCCCCACCCCAACAATCCGTCATACTTAATTCTGAGTTCCATTAATAATTCAATTTTTGTAAGCAGTGCACGCACAACACTCATGTATATGTCCTTTCCTTTACTAACTAATTTTGTCCATACATCCGTGAAACCTGCCGAATTTTGAAAATAAAATTTCAGATTCTTTACCTGAGTCGGATGTTCCTCAGCAAACCCACAGTATTCCTGTAAATTTATTTATTGAAGAGTATATCAGCGTGTGTACGGCTACAACCCACACCCCTCCTTTCAATTCATTACAGCAAGGGAATCCCCCAAGTGTGGGAAAATTGCCCAGACTCAAGCCAGAAGATGGTGCATGTGTACCCAGCCGCCTGGGTCATCCACTGACCATAAGTCTGACCCAAATGTAAGCAAATCCACGAGACTACAGGAAGAGTAAATATAGAGTGCTATCACTCATTTGTGAGCTTTGGTCCCTTTAGGTAGCCTAGAGTCAATTGTTTGCTCACATGACCCTCAGCAGCTCTGGACTGCGCATCAATGATAATTTTAAGCATTTTGTCTTACCTTTGTGCTCTGGAAATTTAATAACTAAAGGATTGGTGAACTGTTCTCAGCACACCACAGTTAAATTGTTTTGACAGTGCAAAGAAAATTTTTCTTGCATCCCATAAGTGTATAACCCATGTAAGCCTAGTATTAGTTCTGCAAATGTTTATCAGCAAATAAAATACACCTAAAGGTTTACATTAACCCTGAGTCTTCCGAGACACCATGAATTAGAGATGCCTCTAAGTTCCCACTCCTCATAGGTCGTTGCCGGCCCTTTTATTTCTTCGGAGGATTAACTTCCCACTCTCTCTTGACTCTTCATTTTCTATGATCACGTCCTCACAACGTTGGTGCGCTTTCTTTGACCCAGTCAACACATGGCAGGACAAGGGCCACGTGGTCGGTTGCTATGGGCACCTGAACTTTCTCCTCGAGTTAATCTTCTCCACTGGCTCATCTTAGCCTACAGCAGGGATTTGTCTCCAAATGGCTTCATTCCTGGAGCAGAGGTATTCAGGCAGACGTGGGTCCAAAGAAAAGATGATTAATGAGTGTCTGGGGAGCAATAAGGTAGGGACTGAGATGGGGCAAATGTTTTCCATAGCCTTCCTGTCAGTCAGCAGTATGATGAAAAATGACTTTGCTTCTTTGAGCAGAATAAAACAGTTTTTGTGTCACGTTACTTTTCTTACAAGCATAAAAGTTTACATTTTACTTTTATTTCCTTCTGTAAAGCTAGGAGGGCGAATTAGCTTGGGAAGGGTGCTCCTTCATAGTAACTCTCCCCTCTAGTTGACATGTTGCACCTTCAATTGGGTTTGAATGTCTACAACAAGTTAATTCAACGAATTATGCTGTATCTCTCATTTAATTTCCCTTGATTACACTCATTATCTTAAAACTAGGGTTTTTGCGAGATACTGTCATAAAAATTACTTTACAACAATTTAAAAATTTACGTTAAAGCAGAATAAGTTGCTGCTAGTAATAAAATGTATTTAATTATAAGTTGTTGTTACTCTTAGGCAGGAATTGCCACAAATTCTAAGTAAGGTATTTCATGATTATATGAATCAAAGTAACAATGTAAAACAGTTTTGTAGAATTATCCCTGAAGTAATTCTAAAGTTAGTCATGCACTTAAAAATATAAGATTAACTTTGTGAATTCAAAGTCATGCAGTTAGTGTGCCTTGGTGAGACATTATAAAGAAGTACTCATGGGTTTATGTTAAGTGATGTCACGGTACTTGGATGCAATGGCACTAAGCTTGCTGGGGCCTAGTGGCACTGATTTTAAGTACATGGAAAAGATGGAGTTAATAAAGCCACTTTTAGTCGTTAGCTCTGCTTTCTGGAAGTTGTGAGATATTTAAGGGGTTATCATCATTAAAGAATGGTAAGAAGAAGCTATGATTAGTATGCCATGATCTTATCCCTTAACGTCTTGAAAGGGCAAGGTTTGTCATGGGGAGTGCCAGGCTGGTCTTGCAACCATGGCACTGATGCCAAGGTAAAGTAGTCAGATGGCACAACTCTTCTGGCAGGAGCATCTACTAATACACATGTTAATGTCTCAGTGCCAGGTGTGGCACTCGTGCGGTAAGGGTCTAAAGGGTTTTCAATTTACAATTTAAATTTTCCTTGCCATGGTGTCATAAGAGGGAAGTCAAAGGACTTATGGTATAAAGATCTGGCAACTGGGAAGCAAAGTAAAAGTGAAGAGCCATTATAAGGCTTTACAATAAGATTTATGAATGGGCAAGGTTGCCAAGAAGATATTAAATTAAGAGGTTGGAAAAAAAATGATCAAAGAGGTAAAAGAGAATATTACAAGGAGAAATTAATTTATAAAGTTATAAGAAGTAGAAATAAGGAAAGAAACCTGGCATCCTACTCTGGTTTAAAGGTGCCAGAATCCTTCGTAAGATAAGGTGAGGCACTGTGCCAGATTGGCACTAGTGCCATTGGAGCTCAGTGGCTCTCTTTAGACTACCTGGAGTTTTCTGTGCCCATGAACTTTCTTCCGTGGACCTCTGTTAGGTTGATGGTTTGATGTGGTCGGGGAATCAGTGAACCGAGTCCGAGGAAGACGTTAAAGTACCAAATGTTCTGGCTTCTTTGACAGCCGGAGTAGGGGCATTCGTTACAAGCCCTACCACGAGTTGTCGCAGTTCCTTGAGTTCATCAGCAAGTTGAAATATGACAGAATCCTTACTAATAATCGTGTCTGCGGAGGACTGGGAAAGATTTTGTGGTGGCAAGAGAGGCTCAAAGGTCACAAAGACCAGCTAGCTCAGGCACAAGTTTCGTGGTCATACCATTGAGTGAACTTCCGCTGTGGTCAGGGGAATCTGGAATTGACCTAAGTATGCTGTGGGCTGGCTCTCGTACCGGCACTGGTAGCGGTGCCAAGCCTGGGGAAGAGAGACAGTTCGGACTGGGATCCCTTGGAGGAAGACCTACAGTGTGCTCTGGCACTGGCACTAAGGCAGGTTTAGGCACTGGAATTAATTTGGAAACTTAGTCGACGTCAGCGATGGATGGAGCGTGGCACTGTCCAGGATACTTAAGTACCACTGAGAGAGAAGTCATAGCAGGTTTGGGATCTCCAGAAGGGAGATTCAGGGTGTGCCTTGGCACTGGCAATGGAGCAGGGCCTGGCACTAGGATTGAATTGGTTAAAGACTCATTGCTTGGGACGGACAGAGTTTGGCACTGCTCAGGCTGAGCAAGTGGCATTGGCATAGGTTTAAGGCAAAACTGGGACCTCGAGAAGGAAGATCTGTGGTGTGCTCGGGCACTGGCATTAGGACAGGGCCTGGCACAGGAATTAGATTTGCCAGGGCTTGATGTTTGAGAGGGTTGGAGCCTGTCAATGCTCAGGGCACACAAGGGGTACTGACAGGGGGTTTAAGGCATGTCGTTGAGGACTCTTGATGCTTGATTGAGGTTAGCAGGGGTTAGGACCCCTGGATTTTCGTAAATTAGGAGAAGACGGGGAATCCTGTCCCAGGGGGAGCTCATAGCCTCCAAGAAGGTAAGTGACCTCTGCAAGAGTGAAGATTTTAGATCTGTGGTATCTTGTGACCCTCAATTTGATGATGGGAAGAATCAACTTCATATGATTTACTCCCTCAATGGTGAGAAGTTGATGTCGGTCATTGGTGGCCCCATGGGGGACCTTGTCTTCCCTTATGAATGAGATTTGCACACCAGTCATCGAATGCCTTGACCTGGAGTGAGGGTTAGCTACCTCGAGGAGGTGCCACATATATGGGAACCTTGGCTGGAGGGCCTAAGGATTTTGGATTCGTAACTGCCAAAACAATGGCGGGTGCATTTGTCTTATTAGGGCACTTTGCCCTGAGGGCTGAGTGGCCATAAACTTTGCAAGCAGTGCAATGGTTTGCTATAGTCTATTTGTGGCACCCAGTGAAAAGAGCTGGCTGGGTGTTGCTTACCCCAGAGCCAGATGTGCCTTGGTTGGGTGTGTTCCCATTGGGGGTCTTAGGGAGGGCCTTAGGCAGAGCCTGGGCCCTTAGATGGCACTGTTCTGTTGGGTGTCCAGCCTTTTTACAGTGGCCTCATACAGGTTGTTTCTGAGGATGGCCATTTTTAGGCTGTGAGATTCTGGAGGTGTGAGAAGGTGGACAAATCTTGTGCCCCAAGGAACCAGCGAGGTGGTGGAGTTTGTCCCAAATGGCTGCTAAGCTACAACACTCAGCAAAAGCCTTTGGAGCTTTTTGCAGATATAGGTAGCGAGAGTGGAGGGGGTGTAATACAGGAAGTCCTCGTGCTTGAAGCGCTCGAGGATGCCCTCGGCAGTTGTGGTGCTTAGGGAATCCAGCCACATCGTGAGAGGTGTGTCCTTAGGGTACTCCCACTCGGACCGGGTTTGGCCCACTTCCTTGGGCAGGCCTCACCGACGTTGTCTCCAGCCTTCAGGGGTTATCTTGTAGGCCTTAATTATGGGCGCTTTTTTTGTCGTTCTCTGGTTCTCTCTCCTTTCTTTCTCATTCTTCCTTGTTTTCTTTCTCCTTTGTTTCCTTTCCCTTCTCCTGTCTTTCTGTCTCCTCCCTTTCCTCTCTCACCATTTTGGCAGCCTTGACCCTTTTGGGGGCCCAGTCTATCAAGTTTTTCCTTGCCAGTCACATCACCTTCCCAATGACTGAGAATGTTTTGAAGTCATTGGCCTGCATGGTGGTGGAGTGTTAAAAAAAAAAAAGTGGGGGGGTGGAGTTTCAGGTGCAAGGAGTAGTGAGGTCTTCCTGTAGAATGGGTAGTGGCACTCTTGGTACAGGCTCGTTCCTGGACATCAAGTGGGGTAGTTGGAAAATCCTGTTAAGAGAATGGATTCTGGTTTGTTCAAGAGAACTACTGAGTGGCTCTTTGTAGTGCAAGGCTTGCTCTTGGGAATTGAGCGCCCTGGTTTGTTCAAGAGAATGATTTCTAGTTTGTTCAAGATAACTAGTGCATGGCACTTTGTATTGCAAGGCTAGTTTCTGGGAATTGAGCTTGAGGGTTCTGGTTCATTCAGGGAACTGCTTGGTACTTGCACATGGATGAGGCTGGCTAGTTATTCAAGGTTTATGGTGTCCCAATATTTGTAGAGTTGTTCAAATAGAACAGGAGTCTTGGTTTGTTCACGCACAGATGAGGCCGGCTATAACGTGAAGTCAAAGGTGTTCTGTAGGATGTAGAAAATGGGGTGTGGTTGTTCAAAAGAACGTAATTTTGGTTTATACTCACACGGATGAAACCAGCTATAGCGCAAAGTTAAGGCACTCCAGAGAAAGTTGGGGTTCTCGTTCAGATAATGCGGGGTTTGATTGTTTAAAAAAAATGTAATTTTGGTTTTATTCACATATGGGTGATACCAGCTATACTGCAAAGTTAAGGCATTCCGGGAAATGTTGGAGTTTTTGTTCAGAGAACGTGGGGTTTGATTTGTTCAATAGAATGTAATTTTTTTTTTTTTTTTGCTGACAGACAAGACCGGCTATACGACAAAGTTAAGGCTTTCTGGGGAACGTTAGGGTTCTCATTCAGAGAATGTGGGGTCTGATTTGTCTTGGAGGATGAAGGGTTTGTTTGCAGGGAACGTAAGTTTGGGTTGTTCCAAAGGACATAGGTTTGGTTGTTGCACGTTGAGTGTGGCCTTTTTCTTTTGTTAAGGATTGTTGGAAGATCTTGACACTGGATTAAGCCTGAGAGTTTTGACTGGGTGTCAGAACACTGAATTATTAAAATGGGTAGTGTAAACCTTAAAGGAAAAGGGTTTCTGGGGTTTGGTGAGAGACACTTGGTACTGAGTCAGTGGGGTTAAAGATTACAGGAAGCAGTAATTTAGGGTATACATAAATATAAGCATGTACGAATGATTAAACAAGGTTCGTCATAAAGGAATAATTTAAAATGAGTCCGAAAGGTGACAAGAACAAATCTTAAATCTACCATGCACAAGGCATTTATTTGTCTAGATCATGTGCGCGAAGAAATTAAATTTGCTCTAGGTTGACCTAACTAGCACGTGATCATGAGGTATGAGTGTTTACCCTAGTGTTCTGACTCATGCGAGATTGGGTTTGTTTTGATGGGGGAGGCACGTGTGGGAAACTAGGTAACTGTCTGAGCAAAAAGCATTCACAGGATCTTATGAAACAGATGAACAATTGTGGAAATGTTCTCCCCTTCTCATGGCTACTCTGAGATACAGGAGTGAAAATTTGCTTGTTAGTGTGTCTTTATGAATGATTAAAGAACAGGTTTTATAGGAGTTTTCTTCACATAGTAAATTTCTGAGAGGTGTGAAATAATGAGCAGGAAGACAAGTACTACTAGTTTATTGATGAAGCAATCCGCTTATAAAGTGGTGTGCGGACGTCTGCGTATAACACAGAGACCGCGGGTACAAAAATTTACAGGTGACCTGAGGTCAAACTATTTCTCTACAAAAAACAGGACAGATACATGCAGAAAAAATAATGATTAACAATGTCTGGTTAGACATAAAAATACTCTGTTACATATACATAGTGCATGGTCAATTGAACAAATAATAAATATACAATTCATAATAATGATAATAATATTGTGTTCGTCTGACCTTAGGTCGAACGTGAAGGCACTGCAGAAAAAAGGATGTTCATTACAGAGAACGCATTGGGCAGGGACTTTACAATCCCCCCCCAAATCTAGGTAACATCTGATCAAAGCAGGTATCTGCTGGGTCGGCTGAGGGGCCCCCTTTCTTGATGCCAGCTGGAGGGGTGGTCGTCTTCTTCGGCGCCCTTTGGAGTGGTGTGTTGGGGTGCCCTCCTGTCTGGTTTCGGGGTTTTCTGGGGATGCCCATGACGTTTTCCTGTGTATGGGGCAGGCCAGGGGGTTGCTATCATCTTTGAGGGGGCTTTGGGAACCACCCTGACCTCCTCCTCCAGGAATGCGGGCTTGTGGTGGTCTATCGATACCCAGTGTTCCCTTCCATAGATGGCTAGCCGGAATGCCTTTTTGTTCCTCTCGAGCACGAGAAAAGGTCCTCTGTAGGGCCTGGTTAAGGGTGGCTGTACGGCGTCGTCCCTGACGAAGACGTGAGTGGCGGAGGATAGACCGGGAGGCATGAAGGGCGACGTCCTGCCAGTGTATGTCCATTGGCAGGGGGCGAACTTCCCAACCCTGTCATGTAGCCTCTGCGTTGCCAAGTTGTCCCTGTCCTCTGCGATGAGTTCCCCCAGGACTACCAGGGTCTCCCCGTAGACTTTTTCTGCTGTGGATGGGTCGCCGTTGGCTCTGAGGGTGGTCCTCAACCCGAGGAGGACCCACGGCAGCTGGTACTTCCAACTCTCGAAGGTGCAACGAGCCATGAGGGACCCCTTCAGGGACCTGTGGAACCTCTCCATCATTCGTTGGCTGCAGGGTTGTAGGTGGTGGTGCTGTGGTGAGTGGTACTCAGCAGGCGCGCCAGGGTGGTCCACAGCTCAGACAGGAAAGCGGGACCCCTGTCTGTAGTTATATGGTCCGGGACATCGAACCGGCTGATCCAACTGGAGAGGAGGGCCTCTGCGCACGCACTGGAGGTGGCTTCTTCCATGGCCGTAGCTTCAGGCCACCTGGTGGAGCGGTCGACGACTTTTAGAAGGTATCTTACTCCTCCTGATGGGGGAAGAGGACCCACCATGTTGACGTGGGTGTGTCCGAAACGTATCCTCAGCTGGGGAAAATCGCCCACCCCAGACTTGGAGTGCTGCCCTACTTTGCTGCCCTGACACTGCATGCACTACCTTGCCCAGGTCATCGAGTGCTTCCATATGCCGTGCCAGATGAACTTCTCCGTCAGTAGCCTTGCCGTCGTCCTTCCAGAGGGGTAGGACAGTCCGTGGATGACATCAAAGACCAGCCGACAACGGGAAGCGGGCACCAGTGGGCGGGGGTGGCCAGTGCTCATGTCGCTCAGCAGTGTTGACCCTCCATGGCCAAGGGGCACGTCCTTCCACTTCAGCAGCGTGACGGCTGTACGGTAAGCTGGGGTCTCTCGTAGTCAATCCAGAGCTGCACCACGTCGATTTCGATCCTCAAGAGGTTGTCGGCTACTTGGTTCTTCTTGCCGGGGAGGTACTTGATAGTGCAGGTGAACTCTGCAATGGCCGCGAGGTGCTGCTGTTGCCAGGAGGACCATGCGTCCCCCAGCTTCATAAAGGTGTGGACCAGCGGCTGGTGGTCAGTCCAAACCGTGAAGGGCGTACCCTCCACGAGGAACTTGAAGTGGCGCACCGCCTGGTACACTGCGAAGGGTTCCCTGTTGAAGATGCTGTAGCGGGACTAAGTGAGTCTGAATTTCCTGCTGAAGAAGGCGATGGGCTGAGTGGTCCCGTTGATGACGTGTTCCAGGATGGCTCCACAGGTGACACTGCTGGCCTCCGTCGTCAGCTGGAAGGGAGCGCTTGGGTCCTGGTGGGCCAAAGATGTTGCCTTGGTGAGAGCGGCGTTCGTCAGGGAGAAGGCCTTCTTATGGTCGGATCCCCACTTTAAGGTCTTTGGATGACCCTTGAGGACCTTCGTCAGGGGACCATGGTGTGCGTGATCCCCAGGATGAATCTCCTGTAGTAGTTGACCATTCTGAGGAATTCTTGTATGTCCCTGATGGAGGTAGGGGTAGGGAACCTCACGACAGCCTCGACCTTCAACGACATTGGGTAGATGCCTCCTGGGGATATCTCGTGGCCCAGGAATTCCACCTTCTCGATGCCAAAGGTGCACTTGTCGAACCTGACGACGAGGGCCGGTCTCCTGCAGACGCTGCAGGACCTTCCGTATGTGCCGTAAGCGTTCCTTCTGGGATCTGGAAAAAATTAGGGTATCATCGACGTAGCAGACACAGAAGTCCAGGTCCCCCAGGATGCTGTCCATCCTCAGGCCAAAGGTGGAGAAGGCGAAGATGTAGGACCTGAAAGGCGTGACGATGGCAGTTATGGGGATGTCTTCTGGCACTACTGGTACCTGAAAATATAATTTTTAGAGATCTAATTTTGAGAATGTTTTGGCCCTGTGGAAGAAGGCTGTTAGATCCTCCATGTTTGGTAGAGGGTAGTGGTTGGGTTCTGTAGCAAGGTTGAGCCGCCTGTAGTCGCCACAGGGCCTCCAGGTGCCGTCTGCTTTCTGCACCATGCGAAGGGGGGAGGCCCATGGGCTGGGAGCCTTCTTGCATATGCCCATCCGTTCCATCTCGGCAAAGGCCTTCTTGGCCTCCTGAAGGTGCTGTGGAGGGAAACCTCCAGAACTTCACATACGTCGGGGGGCCCTTTGTTTTGATGTGTTGATATATCCTGTGTTTGGCAGGGGGCCCAGACACCTGACGAAGCTTGGGTTTGAAGACTTCCGGGAATTTCTTCAGGAGAGAGCCGTACTAGTGGGGCACAACAGAACAGATTGCGGGCTCCCTGGGACCCAGCGACAAGGGCAGGGACTGGCAGGGCTCGGTGTCCAGCAGGCACTTGCTGCCGACATGGGCTGCCAGTCCGAAGTGGGCGAGGAAGTCCGCGCCTAGGAGCGGGGTCCTAACGTCTGCGATGATGAAATTCCTCCTTGCCTCTGGCCAATGATGGAGATTGACAGGAGCTTGGTGCCATAGGAGAGGATGGGGGACCCATTGACAGCCGTCAGGGAGGCAGCTGGGTCCGGCGGACATCTGTGGTCCTCTCTGGAAGGTAGGAACACTGACAACATAGCTCCAGTGTCAATCAACATCATCCTGCCGGAGATGGTGTCACGGACATAGAAGCCTACTGGTGCGGGGGGCCCCTGGGTGTTTCAGTTGCTGCTGCCATGGCGTCCTGTGAGGGTGGCCTCCGTCTCCCCAATTTTTTGGAGGGAATAAAAGGCAGGGGGCTTCGCAATTCCGGGCAGCTTTCCCGAACCTCTGGTTGTAATAGCAAAGCCCCAGCCTCTCCCTCTTCTGCTGTTGGGGTGGCTTCCTCTGGGCGACAACGTTGATGCTCTCAATGGTGCAGTCCTCTGGCTGGAGGCAGTTGATAGGGTGTGAGGGCGTGGACGCCCGCTTCGCCACCTTCGTGGAGTCCGTCAGCTGCTGCGCCGCCCTGATGAGGTCCTCGACTGGCAGGGTGTATGCTTCTGTGATCTGCCCATGAACCTCTGGTAGTAGCTGCCTCAGGAAGATCTCCCTCTACAGGCTAATCTCTTTGCGCCTGCCACTGCTGTCAGTCTTGGGGAGGAGGAGGAGGTCCTGGAGGGCATGTCACGTTTCCAAGTGGTTTCTGTCCTGCTGGGGGTTGAGGGCGAGGTCGAGGGCGTGGGCGGCTCTCTCAGAGACCGGCAGATAGCTGGTCTCGATGAGAGTGGCTTTTAACTCCTAGAAGGTGGCGGTGTTCGACGTTGTCATTAACAACGGGGCGATCTTCTTGTATATCTCCTCCGGGAGGGCGTTGATGGTGATGTCCTCCTTCAACACCTCGTCGGTTAGGCCTGCCACCCTGAATTGCCCCTCGACCCTATAGAGCCAGGACGCTGCGTTCTGATGGGTGAATAGCAGCAGCCTTATGCTGAGGGCCGCCCTTGGTTGGTCCATCAGGGGGGTCATCGCGTGGGGTGCAGGCACTGGCGTTGAGGAGCGCGCAGGAGGGGGTTGCGCGAGGGAGACGTCTGCCTCCGAGAAGTTCACGGTAATTTGTATGTGGTTGGGGATGTCTGTGTCCATGCTCATTCTGCGCTCTCACTTGGATTGTGAGGGAACACTCACGTCAATACATGCTTGGGAGCGTGCCGTGTGGGTCTGCTAATGATGCCAGTGACTTGACGACGAGGTTCGGTAATGCCCTAACACTTTGTTAGAGCACCGTAGTTAGTCTGTTAGGGGCCAAGACTAAGTCGCCGTTTGGGTCCATTAATGGCTTCCGGGAACCACTCCTGGGGTTACCACTGTGAGAGAGGTGCGAAATAATGAGCAGGAAGACGAGTACTGCCAGTTTATTGATGAAGCGATCTGCTTATAAAGTGACGTGCTGATGTCTGTGTATAATGCAGAGACCGCATGTGCAAAAATATACAGGTGACCTGAGGTCAAACTATTTCTCTACAAAAAACAGGACAGGTACATACAGAAAACATAATGATTAACAATGTCTAGTTAGACACAAAAATACTCTGTTACATATACATAGTGCATGGTCAATTGAATCGATAATAGATATACAATTCATAATAATGATAATAATATTGTGTTCGTCCGACCCTAGGTCGAACGCGAAGGCACTGCAGAAAAAGGGATGTTCATTACAGAGAACGCGCTGAGCGGGAACTTTACAAGTTAAATGAATCTCATAAATACTAAATTTTCCAAGTTCAGTTTTGGAAAGTGAGAAAGGTTAATTTAAATTCTAGTATGTTTTCTACTATGACCGAGAGAAGAGGGACCTCCTGACGAAATTCCTGGTGGGAAGGAAACAGTGCACTATTTCCCTGGGTATCACTTTGTTGAACACTTCACTACTTAGCTAGCCTAACACTGAATCATGCAAGCTAACTTGCGATAGCAGCAAAGCTTATGTTTTGGTAGATCAATATTCTCTCCTTGCTGTGAACAATTCGTAGAGCATGCACTTGTTCTATCTGTTCCCTAACAAATTTTACAGTCACGATTTTGATCGCAACTAATCTAAAAAAAAAAAAAAATCTAAAATAACACAGTACTTACACTGTGGAACTCAGTTTGATTGTGTGCTTAGGATTTTTCGCTGAGGATCGTTTCTTGTCTGCCATCCAGCTTTAGTGTTGCTAGTAGTTGATAGCTGCAAGTAGCAAGGGGGCAAGGGTTCTAGTTTGCAACATTGCAGGCTGCAAGATCTGGCAATTTGGTCTCCACTATTATGGTTTTCCTTGTGAGGGAGCTTGTATTCTGAGCATGGAAATTACCTTCATGGTTTTTCTAAGAGAAGGCTTCACTTGCCATGGGAAATCTGTTATATCTGACTACTACTTTGGGATCAAGCAACCATAACAGAAAAGAAAAGGAGCTGAAGGCTTTTACTCAATAGGCAGAAGTTGAAGGTAAACACTTGGGTTCAATTTAAATTCACTTATATTTACGTTAACAACAAAATGAGAAGAATGGGGATTAACTGAGGCAGGGAAAAAGGTCCTGCTCAGTAACAAATTCACATTAACAAACAACAATTGCAAGGTGTCGAAGAAATCCACTTCAATGGCACTGTAGAGTTAAATGGCTGTGGTTGGGACCACAGCAAGCAGGGCACAATCAAAGAGAAGATTCCACAGCAAGCATCTCTGTCTGCAATGGAGAATGCACACAGTTTATGTAACGGAAAGAAAAAGTGTAATCACAGAAAAGTCAAGAAGTGCATGGAAGGTGTCAAAGTATCTCACTTTACAACACTGAAACACTTATGAGTTAAATTAATGTACTGAAATGATGAAGTCAAGTCTAGCATGGAAACCTGTAATTTGAAAATGAAATGGAAAAATCAGTAAAAGAATAATAAGTTTGTGAATGATTTAGAAATACCTCTGATCAAGATATGTTACCTTTGTTGGAGAGTTGTCTTCGCCGCAGATGAGAATGGAGAAGGAATTTAGGGGGCTTTCACTGGTAGGAAAAGTTTTGGCTTGAGCAAGAAAGCCATGTGCCAGGGATATGGCCCAGAAGGAGCAGGGTTCAAGGGGAAGCTGCTTTCTGGTGCCACAGCCAAGATGCCTCTCTAAGTTCTCACTCCTCGTGGTCATTGTCGGCCCTTTTATGTCTTCGGAGAGTTACCTTCCCACTCTCTCTTGACACTCCATTTTCTATGACCGAGCCATGGGAACGTTGGTGCACTGTCTTTGACCCGGTCACCACATGGCAGGGCAAGGGCCATGTGGTCGGTTGCTATGGGCTCCTGAACATTCTCCTCGAGCTAATCTTCTCCACCAGCTCGTCTTAGCCTACAACAGGGATTTGTGTCCAAACAGCTTTGTTCCTGAAACAGAAGTATTCAGTCAGTCACGGGTCCAAAGAAAAGGTGATTAAGGAGTGTCTAGGGAGCAATAAGTTAGAGATTGAGGAAAAGGCAAATGTTTCCCATAGCCTTCCTGTCAGTCAGCAGCATGATGAAAAATGGCTTTGCTTCTTTGAACAGAATAAAACAGTTAGTTTTATGTTACTTTTCTTACAAGAATGAAGGTTTATATTTTACTTTTATTTCCTCCTTGTAAGAAAAGTAACGTAAAACTAAAACTGTTTTATTCAGTTCAAAGAAGCAAAACCATTCTTCATCATACTGCTGACTGACAGGAAGGCTATGGAAAACATTTGCCCTTTCTCAATCTTTAACTTATTGCTCCCTAGACACTCCTTAATCACCTTTTCTTTGGATCCATGACTATCGGAACACTTCTGTTTCAGGAACGAAGCCGTTTGGAGACAAATCCCTGTTGTAGGCTAAGATTAACTTGAGGAGAAAGTTCAGGAGCCCATAGCAACCGACCACGTGGCCCTCGCCCTGCCATGTGGTGACCGGGTCAAAGTCAGTACACCAACATTCCGAGGGCACAATAATAGAAAATGGAGTGTCTGGATAGAGAGTGGGAGGTTAACCCTCCGAAGCCATAAAAGGGGCCTACAATGACCACGAGGAGTGAGAACTAAGAGAGGCATCTTGAACGCGGCACCTGAAAGCAGCTTCCTTCTGAACCTCCCATGCTCCTGGGCCATATCCCTGACACATGCACGCTTGCTCACGCCATGTATAGGTATATATATATAAAGCCCCAAATTCCTCCCTTTGTGTGTGTAGTATATATATATATATATATATATATATATATATATATATATATATATATATATATATATATATATATATATATGTGTGTGTGTGTGTGTGTGTGTGTGTTTGTGTGTGTAATATACGTATTTCTTGAATATTTCATTATATATCGTTATAACAAAATATCCACACGAATTAAAAGTTATTTCATCAAAGTGATGAAAAGAAAATTTAATATGAGACAGGCTTATGCTATAAATTATTTCGTGAACCCTAAAAGAAATTACGAGTTACATTCAGGAAAATCTATTCATCATCTGCTGTATTTTAAATTTCCATGAAAGAAAAGTAAAAGAAGGGAGTAGGAAATGAAAAATAATACTTACGAAATTAGCGATTTCAAGGATATCCATAGATCGCATTCGGTCATGTTCCAAGAAGCAAAACATTACTAAGACTTTAGAGTCCTTGGCAAAATGACATCGTTCGAGATCAGTGGCTAGTCACTTGCACCTTCAGCCCTTCGACTGTAACATCGTTTGTGGCGGTAGACGTTTAACGGGAGTTTGCTAAGCAATCGTTTATTCTTCGGGAGTGGTGTATTCAATTTCTTCTTAATTAACGTAGCGAATGATCGTGTTGTGAAGTTTTTATAAAAAAAAAAAAAAAGTTTATCACGCGACTAGACTACAGTTGGCGTTTGATATTTCCAACGATTGTTGTCACTTCTTTGGTCAAGTTATAATAAACCTCAGGGTTCTGCAAGGTAACACTGGAATTTTACTATATTATTGCTAATATTATGTATTTGTTCTGGGAATTTTCGAATCTTGCTGCGTGTTTAGTGTTGTACAAATCTTCTGCAGTCATTGGGCGTTTACCCATAATCTGACATGAGCAAACGCCCAGAATCTAGAAAATTCAAGAATTAGTTAAACACAGCTCTAAAGCTTTGTCTTTCAAGGATATTTTTTGGTACGAGTTTGGTTTTGAGTTCCTGTTCTAACGGTAAAGCTTCACGCCTGATAAAGCTGCTTTCTTTAGCAACAGGTATGTAGGAGGTATATTTTTTCAGCAAATTTCTTTTTAAGTAATTTTGTCATAAATTTTCTTTTTAAATTTTTCATAAATTTACTTTTTTTATGTTTGTAATTTAATTTTTATTTTTTTTATAAATTAATATTTTCAATAAATTTACTTACATTTTTAAAATTTACTTTTTTAATTTGTCATAAATTTACTTTTTAATTTTTTGTAATGTCCATTTTTAATTTGTCATGAACTTACTTTATTAATTTCGGTACAGGGAGACCGGGGCTAGTTTTGCAATTAACTTTTTAGTTATTGGTAATTAAAACAAACACATTTTGTAAATTCTTATCACCATTGAAAAAAAATGAACATTCCTCTTTATCATACAGAAAAAAACTGTGGTTTACTCTCGGCATAAAGTAACAATTAATTTTAAAAAAAATAACTTTTTTCAGTTGGCACACATTTTTTTTATAATAAATTGATAATTAAAAAAAATGACTACATTGCATTTGAATAAAATAGCAAAAATATATTTGAATTTCTAAAATAAAAAATATAAAGCTCAGTTAAGTATTACTGCAGATCATCATCCCACCCCTTGTGGCAAATGTAAAATAAATCTTCATGTCATGCAATCTTCATGCCCTGCATGTTACAAACCTACTGGATCCAGGTCTCCTGCCTTACTTTTCAAAATAGTTCTTTCAAAATAGCTGTCTTCAAAGCTGAGCTTTCTTCTGAATCAGCATAGTATTAGTTCTTAAAATGCGATCGGTATCTCTTTTTGTTTGCGAAAAGGCTTTTTTCATCTTTGGTGTTTTTCATTCAGTTTCTGTTCAAGCGGCTTTTTTTACTGGTGTCAGTTAGAATACAGAACGACGTTTCCTCTATTCAGTGAATTTTCCCTTTCTGGCATCTGCCTTAATGAAAATGGCCTCTGTTTATTGTTAGGTGACGTCACTTTCTTCCCAATTACTCAGAAGGTTTGCCCGATATGGTGTGGGTTCACTTCGCTCTCCAGGTGATCAATTTACTTGACTTCTCCATCAAGAACTTTAATTCTATTGTTGTCTGTCATATTACAAGACTCAGTATCTGGCTGATGACTGGTCAGAGTTATTGTCTCTTTTCGGACATCTCCTGTGATCGATCTATTTTACACCCATAAATCAGAATCTTGAAATAGTCTGTATTCAAAGGTGAAATTCAGCATTCCTAAACCCTGAAAACATTAGAATGAGCTGACAGCAAGAGTAAAGCTTTGGAAACTATACCATGAATGTCACAGAAGGTCATAGTTGATCCTGGATTAAGTCAATCAGGTAATTCATGCTATGTTAAAACATTTCAGAGGTCTATAAACACTAACATTCAGGGCTTTTTGCAAGTTGAAGGTAGCAGTGTGGAGGAAATGATATGACACTAATCTCAGTATCCTTACAAAATTCTAGGAACAAAATGTAAATTATATAAATAAATGTTATTATTTTTATCAAATAACGTGAACAAGCAAGTCGTGTACGTGAGTAACCGTCAGCATTATTTGTTACAAACTTGAACGTCCTACCATTTGATGTTAACACTTACGTAGTCCATACCAAGAAACCTTGAGTTATTCATTTTTAATGGTATAGAATCTTTAAACCATATGAAAACTATGCAGGACTGGAAAAATATTACTTTCATGAATGCATAGATTGTTACTAAAAAACACAAAAATAACTTCATTTGACTCACTACCAACGTCAAAATCAGACTTTATCTCATCCCAACAAATTCAGCTCTTGTTACTCTAATCTCTAGGCTAGATTTTGTTAGTAACTGAGGAACCACAGTCGGCAATTTGTTACACAGTATATGTATTCGGGTCATCTTACTGGTAAACATGAAAGTTATTTAGGAGTGTGCCAACTTGTTGCTGTAACTGGCCCCAGTCTCCCCTTTAATCCATCCTTTAGGTGGCACCCTGAACGGTGGGGGTCCTTTAGTTGCAGCACCCCTTTTAGGGTTCCTGGGGAGTTTAGTGTTCTCATGAGGAGGTCGTACGACCTACTATACTCATTCTTGGTGGTTTTGAACAAGCCAACCTAATCAAACTTTCTTTCAGGTGGTAAGTATAGACTTAATCTATTGCTTAGTTTTCTTTTAAATTTAGATAGGTATTACGTGTTTAAACGTGCTTGGCTATCTCCCACTCAGTTAAGTTTGCAGAAGCTTTCTAAGGTTTGAGGAAATTAAGAAGATTATGCCATCAACAGGCAATATTCAGCATTAAAACAAACTAAATTTATGTTCAGGTCTGGTGTCTTGGTATATTTTACTTTGGAATTTTAGCTTCATGAAAATGGATTAAGTTTGCGATTAGGTTACGTCAGGTAAGTTCTGGCCAATATTCATAAATGTTTTGCCCGAAATTAAACTCTTAAAATGTAAAGTTGGCGTTAGATTAATAGAATTTTCAAAGGATTCGACCTTGTAATTCGAGCCTGATATTTCCTTTCTCACAACCGAAAATTTCTGTTTGATAGGGGTTGGATGGCTTCCATAATCAAGGGTCATTGCGTTTCCAATGGTATTTTCAACAAGGCTAATCTCTTTCTCTGCATAAAACCATGCAAAATTTTGTTCAGACAGATTATGTGAGGTAATGTTTGGCTGTCTGCTGCTAGCAGATGGTTGGATTAGTTTTTAAGTCTGTTAACTAATTAATAGCTAAGAACTTTCAGATCCTGTTAACAGACAGGCAAAACTTTTGATTAACCTATAGTACCTGAAATTTTAAGTCATGGATGTTTTGCATAGAATAATTTAAATGTTTTACAGTATACTAGGGGTGTAGAACACAAGTTTTTTGAAGTATGTTCGTTAGTTTTGATACTAGCACTGATTACTCATGAGCATAAAGCAGTGTATTTATGATACTATTCGCAACATTGAGTTTGCATTTTATTCAATAAACACAGGCAATGAGTTTTACTCTTGAATACAGGCAATGGGTTTGTTGCTCTATGATCAAAATGAGTTTTTACTCTTCACAGGCTGAGTTTGTTACTTTTGAAGACAGGCAATGAGTTTTACCCATTTTCATGAAAATGGGCATTGGTTTTTCATGTACATCCATAAAAATTATTTGAATGGACACAGGCAATGAGTTTTCTTAACACAGTGTAATGAGTTTTGTTACTCTATCGAAACAGCAATTGTTTGTTACTCTATGATCTGTAATTGACATTATTTTATTCTATGAACAAGGCAATGAGTTTGTTATTCTATAACATGGCAATGAACTTATTACTCTAATGGACACATGCAATGAGTTTTACTCTTTGACACAGCAATGAGTTTGTTATTCTATGAACATAGGCAATCTGAGTTTGTTATCCATATGATATACCAATGAGTTTGTTACTTCAAAACTAAGCAATAGATTTATACCTATGACACAGGCAATGAGTTTGTTCTATGAATACACATTGAAGAAGGCAATGAATTTGTTCTATGAAGACAACGTAAGAAAGTAAAACTCTTGCTGGAAAACTCTTGAACACAAGCAAGGTGTTTTACATTGCCACACAAGTTTAAATTTTTAAAATTAACCTGATTCAAGGTGTTTTATCTATGAAAACAAGCAAAGAGAGTTTCTTGACACAATGAAAGTTTTACTCAGTGAT
This sequence comes from Macrobrachium rosenbergii, assembly GCF_040412425.1. NCBI lineage: Eukaryota > Metazoa > Arthropoda > Malacostraca > Decapoda > Palaemonidae > Macrobrachium > Macrobrachium rosenbergii. Next base: position 16,865,010 of record NC_089742.1, read on the forward strand.
CTGGCAAACAAAGAGTTGTACCTTCAACACAAACAAAATTATTCTGTTTACATTGCAAGAGTTTACTCTTGCACAAGCAAAGGTTTGCTCTTAAACAAAAGCAAAGATTTGCTCAAGAATAAAAGCAAAGAGTTTTAGAATTGGACTTCAAACAAGAGTTTTAACTCTTAAACACAATGCAAAAGAGTTTTACTCTTGAATTTACAAAAGTTTTACTCTTGAACTACGCATCAGAAATTTGTCTGCAAAATAGTCTGGATTTGGCTGCAAACACAAGCAAAACATTTGTCTGCGAAGTCTTAATGTTTTGTCTTGGTAAAAATGTTTTACTAAAAAACACAAGGAAAAATAGTTCTTGTACCTGAACACAAGTAAAGCGTTTTGTCAGTTGAACAAGCAAATTTTTGTCTTTGAACCAGGACAAGTAAATTTTTTCTGACGTCACATGGAAAGAGTTCTTGTCTGGGACCCAAACAAGTTTTTGTCTAAGAACCCACAAACAAGAGGTTTGTCTGCGTGGCAAGCAAAGAGGTTTTGTCTGTGAGACACAATTTGGTATTGTTTTTGTTTGCAAACAAAAACAAAGAGTTTTGCTGCAACACAAGCAAAGTTTTTGTACTGCAATACAAGCAAAGAAATTTTCCACTACATTCACAAGCAGCAAAAAGTTTTTCTTAGATCACAAGGAAAATTTTACTCTTCCAAACAATTTTCTCTTGAACAGATCTCAAGTTTTTCTCTAAACTACAAGCAAATCTTTTTGCTCTTGAACACAAAGAAAGAGTTTTACTCTTGAACCAAGAAACGGAAATCCTATGAACCAAGCAAAGTTTTGATTCTTGAACAAGACAAAGATGTTTTGCTCTTGAACAAAATTTAATTTTTAACTCTTGGCTTGCTGCGCAAAGAGTTTTACTCTTGAACTACTTCCCCGGTATTTTTATAGGGGAATCAGGTTGATCATCCTTATAAGTACAGATGTTGAAGTTAAAAATGCTTGATTTAGAAATATACCAGACTTGTTTAACAGTATTCACGTATTTTTATAGGGGAATCAGGTTTATCATCCTCATGTACTTATAAGGATGATAAACCTGATGTTGAAGTTAAAATTACTTAATTTAGAAATATACCAGACTTGTTTAACAGTATTCACAGTGGTCGTGGAATACACATATAAAAGGGGCCTATATTAAAATTTTAAACAAAACTTAATTTCAATGTTCCTACCCTCATGGAGTTGTTGAAAATTCCATCTGTTCAGCACTTACAGTGGAAATGTGGTTTAGGTATTGGTTGTGACGACTCAAATGCCCTCAGGTAATTTGTGGGACAAAGAGCTGAAATCTGACCCCATACTGATGAATAAATGTGCAGTACCAAGAGCGCCGTTAAATGTACTGGGAGCAAAAAAAAAAAAAAAAAGTAAATTACGTAATTTTACTATTTTAGAGCAATGTGTAATTAGAAGTTAAAACTAATTATGAAATTATTTATTTCATGGAGCTATTATAAAGGAATTATTTCCATTCATTGGTATGAAAATTTGATAATGTGATGGTCAGTTATACTTCCATGGACAAAGGTCTTAAGCTACGTGGCTAAATATGGGATTTACGGAGGTGAAAGAATTTTAAGTTAAACATAATAAAAAAAATCAAATATTGTAGTTAAGGCACGTGGTTGAATATAGGATTTAACACAGGCCAGAAGATTTTTTAGTTAGAGATTTTAAAAAAAATCTGGAATGCTGAAGTTAACTTCTTGTTAAAGTGTTGCGCAACAAATGGGGACCAGGGTTGGGGAGTGGAGGTTTAAAAAACGTTTGGCATAAAGCTTTGTGATGCAAAGTTTCTTTTACCAAAAACACTTAATTTGTTTTAACGATTCCTGTTTAATAGGCCACTTCGATTCTGAATAACCTCATAGGTTCCAGCTATTTGCTTTTTGCCTAAATTTCATATTCCATTCAATTTAATACGTCACTTGTATCGGGTAATGACCATTTATTTTCACAGCTATCCATGAAATCCCCGTAGGATGGTAGTGACGTTGGTGCACCTCATGCGGTGCACTGTAGGCATGACTTAAGGTTCTTTGCAGCGTCCCTTCCTCCACTAGCTACAACCCCTTTCGTTCCTTTTACTGTACCTACATTCGTATTCTATGACATCTTTCTTTCCATCCTCTCCTGTCAATTGTTTCGTAGTGCAACTGCGAGGTTTTTCTCCTGTTACACCTTTCAAACCTTTCTACTCTCAATTTTCCCCTCTTCAGCGCTGAATGACCTCATAAGGTCCCAGGCTTGCAGCCAAGGCTTTAAATGCTATATTCTGTTTGTAATCTCTTAATGAAACCAATTTAAAGACTAATAATTCTCAGGACTGGTTGTTTAGGATAGTAATTGGCTTAGTGAGTCTGTGAATTTGACACTGAATAGGAGATAAATGAGCAACATAGTCGAACTTAGTAATCAAATACGTTTGGAGGACTTTAAAATGACTGCCGTTAGGTATGGAATGCTTCATGTGGATGTATCATGTGAAATGGTATTTGTGTTAATGGGTCTCTCTAATTGCTCTCGTTTCTGCTTATTACGGTAATGGAAATTGTAAACTACTGAAAGAATTCGTAAATTAGTGAATGAAGTAAAAGGCAGGTTTTAAAAAATTTATTGGTGCATAGGCCCAGTATTTTACTAATGAATTCTCAATATGGATTTTAATAAACTGGTTGCTCTAGAACAGAGTGGTTGTGGTAAAATGTTATTACGTTTTAAATACGTTTAGATAATTGTAAAGAAATTGACAATAAGCATTATAGTGAAAGAAATAACTCTAAAATTATGGAGGTTACTTACCAGGATGATTGTCTTAGTTTATCTGGAAAAAGGAAATCGCCACTAAGGACTTCTTTACGAAGACACATCTCAGGATGCTGTTAAGTCTGTTTTTAGGCAAATCGTGCCGTCGTTTAGTATGGGTCGTGCTATAAAGGCCAATAGATTTTCTAAGCGAGCTTCATCACAACTGAACTTACTTTGAGGGGAAAAGTCGGAAGAGAAAGAAGAGTTGAGGAATTGGAACTGGAAAACAGAATTTGGGCCAAAAGCCCAGCGCTGGGACCTATGAGGTCATTCAGCGCTGAAAGGGAAGGTG
>NC_089742.1:16875667-16910667 GCF_040412425.1 Macrobrachium rosenbergii
ATTCGTCCCCTTCGTCTTTCAGCCTTATCCAGCATCAACACCCTGTAACTAAAATCGTAACGCAATTCCAACATACAACGTAATTCAATTAGATCCCAACTTTCGCCTTCGGGCTTCGCTACACAACTTGAGGGGCCGATGGTTTAACATCGGCCGTCACCCGGAACAAGACGACGCTGCGACTTTGGGAGGAGTCTGACACGGCGATGCCTTCCTTCCCCTTCTCCTTCTCCTCCTCCTCTTCATCCTCCTCCTCCGCCTACTCCTTCTCCTAGCTCTTACGTTTGAGCTCCCTCCCCACATCAAAGTTTAGTCTCATGCATATAATCCTTCGACGGGATCCTGTTTCTCTCTCTCTCTCTCTCTCTCGCTCTCTCTCTCCTAACTCTGTTCTTGTTTTTCCCTTAACTTTCGAGTTCGTGACAAGGGGTTTGTCGTCTTTCCTGCTTGGTTCCTCCTGCATACCTTCGTAAAGCTGAGTAAGTGACAGTCCATTTAATTTTAAAGTGTTGATTTCATTTTATGTTTTTAAGCATACCTGATAAATGTCAGAACATGGAGTGAGGAAATGCGTTTCTTATTCATGCAAAACATTTAAGCCTTTCGCATACACGACTGTCTGTTCATTTTTAGTTTCAGATAATATTTCGGTTTCTCAAAAAAAAAAAAAATCATTTCCCAATAAAAAAAAGACCCTAAAGAATTACGTTTTTAAAACAACATAGAATAATAAAAAATTCTTCCAAAGACGTGAGATTGCACCTTCATTATCTCATCTACATAATTATTATGCGGAAGATTGCAGCACTCTACAAGGGATCGTTAAGCGAGGCGTAACCTCAAGAACCCCTTACCAGAGAATAGGCTTCAAAAGAAGATACACAAAGCATAACCATTAGTACATCGATCCTAAAGCATAATTTGCACCTTATCGATATACCTTCTGTGTGTTTTGTATCTTTCCGAATATCTAATGCTTTCTTAACTTCCTCTCTCTCACAAAACTCAGTTCGTGTCTTGGCAAGCTTTTCACCAACAACGACCATGTTACCTAACTTTCTATCGTTACCTTTCTCATACATTTGTCTTGTTACTTTCACTTCCAACTAACTACTTTGTACAGAGCCCACAACCATTCGGAATGATTACGGGTAGACACACTCTCTGAGCTACTGATCTAACAACCTCAACTGGCCCCCAGATTGACCCATTAAGGGTATCTCCTTTCAGTTCCACTCAAGGATTCAACTCCCCTTAACACAACAAGTGTTCTTATCGGTCCAGAGATTCAGACTAGGGCCCTAGGCCTTTTACCACTTCCCCACCTGAACAACATTTAGGGGCTGCCTTCGTACGATAGCTCGTGCGTTAGGGCAAGGTTTGTTTTCCTTTTCCTTTTTTTTATTTATTTTATTTTATTTTATTTTATTTTTTTATAAATCCACCAACCAGGGTTGGTCACTTTGTACTGGAAATGACTTGCTGTCCTTACGCCTTTATTTTCCAGCGGTCTTCTGCAGGATACTAAAAAGCGTCCCAGCAGAAAATTGAAAAGTGAGAAAAATTTAGGATATAGTGCTAAGATAAATGTCACATTTACTATAGTCTGTGTATGTGATTAAGATAAAGACGATAATTTTTTTTCCTAGATGCATTTACTTCTTACAGAGAAAGGCTCAAGGGGCACTGAGCTTTCGTTCAAAATATTCGTTTTATGATGAGGTTACCAGGCCCCTGAACATAACATCTCAAATGGATAAGGCAGCCTTTATACTGGCGGCACTTGGCATATATTGTCGGTCACCAATCCAATTAGTGTCTGTCTATACATAACACTGCTTAATTTTATATATCGGAGTAACAGCAGTGTTAAATTCAGTATATAAATTTCACTAGTAGAATTCCTTTCTTTCTCGCTGCACTAAAGAAATTTCTGCATTACATCATAAGGTCAATAAAGATTATGAAACAATATAGGAAATTGAAAAACCTAAGAAACATTTCAACAGAAATGAGTAAAAATAAAAAAAAAATTACCGTGAACAATAATGATGCAGAGAGGAAGTTGCATTTGCAAATGGAACAGATGGCATAAAGTGAGTGAATAGTGCAAAGTTACTCCACTAAAAACTTGAAGCAAACATAATGGAAAGGATGTGGGTAGACACTGCTTAGTCCATTTACAAGCTTGGTCTGGAAGGGTGTCCGATTGTTTGCAAACTTTTCTTTACTGCAAACACTGTCAAGCGCTTGATAAATGAGCCCGATAATTGTTAATCATGTAACTGCAAATGATGTAAGGTAAGTCTGACTTGAAAATATAATCGAAACTTGATACAATTTCTTAACCATTCTCAAGTCGTGGTTTATTTAAGTATCTGGTAACGCTAAAAAAACATTATTTGACTTGCTTTCGATCGAATATGTTGGCGTACTGCATGATCAATTCTATTACAATTCGGAGAAAAAAAATTGAACCAAAAATTCTTGGTTGTGCTATTGGGCAAGTCAGTTTTCTAGAATCATTTTGTGGATTTTACTGAACCTGATGGTGTTTTTTTAGGGGGGGGGAGTTGGGGGGATTGGGGATTGTCAGGACAGAAGCTCAGCTTTCCAGCTTACCTTATCTTAACATGAGGTCCTTCGTAGTATCCACCTTTGAAGCTCGGTGTTGAAAACTAAGTTTTGTTGTAGTCATCAGCACTGAATTTATTCTAGATTGAAGTCCAAAGATCGATATGATAAGAAATAAGATCGAGAATAACAATAAATACATAAATTATGCAACTCCTTACTGGGTACAGATTTATGCTAGTATTAGTACTACTAATAATGGTATATACCATGACTTTTTAACAATAGCTGAAATAATGACGAGAAACTTAGCTTTTTTTTTGAGGCTATTAGAACGAGAGCAAAAAAGAGAATAATTAGGGACGATGAGAAACCTACCCAATAAACGATAAACTAGATAGATAGCGATAACTACGAAGGCTACTCGAAAAAATCTTGAGGTGAGAGTAGGAATGCCTGAAGTGCGAGAACCAATACAGGAATATCTAATCTGCTTCCTCATCAGCATTTCTGTCACGTTTAAAATCTGTTTAATCTCAGTTTTATCTGACGACGCCCTCCTGTGATAACTGTATGAGAGAGAAGCATTCCTTACGTGGCATATAGTGAGACAACGAACCTATTTCCTTAATAAGATTTTTACGAGAAAAAAAGATCTCCAGGATGATTAAACAACACAATGTGGCTTATAAGAGCTAAGCGTGACTATCAATACTTATCTGGAACTCGCTGCAGTCCATGTGTTCTTGAATTAATAAAAGATTTGTGTCAGGCATGTTGAGAACGCCTAACCTTTGAATCACCAGTACAAATTCTTTCCTTATGAATACAATCGACGTAGATACAATGACGTGATGGTTTTATTTTTATTTCCGCAAAGGCCAACTACCAACTAGGTATATAAAACACTGGCTATGTTTACAGAGGCTAGTTGGGATTCCAGAAAATACTGCCATACCGTTTTTTATCTCTCCCTGGATTCAAACTCACGTTTCTCAGCTGTGAATCGATTATGCCGACACTGCATAAAAAAAAGTCCAAATATAGAAAGAGAGAAGAGGAGCGATAGAAAAAGATTGACGGCTTGATAATCTTTTATTAATTGAAATACTTATTTCTTCTTTTATAAGAATCTCCAGACATAATGGATCTTTGAATTCAGGTTATCACGCTTCTGTTTATTGACCTGTGTTCAGCAGTTAATTTTCTTTGATACACACAGAGAGAGAGAGAGAGAGAGAGAGAGAGAGAGAGAGAGAGAGAGAGAGAGAGAGAGAGAGAGAGAGAGCGCTTGAGGAAGGGCAAAAGATTTGATTTCTAAGAAATCTTCACTTGAATATTGTGGAAAATAGTGTTTCTATTCATCAGCAGATTCAATATTTTCTGATTCCAGTAAATTGTAGTGAGCCTTTCGGGTAGTTTTTTTTTCTGTTTGATGAACTGCTGAAGCTTATATTTTTGTGGGGTTTATGACATATTACAGTCAGTAAATGTCATTTTCAAACTTCCAAAGAATATGGTGTTTATTAGGAAGAGGTAAGAGGACGTAAAGGGAAATGCAGAAAGAAGAGATCTTATCAAAAAAGCAAAAATAAAATAATAAATTAACAGATAAAAATGGATTAAAATGCAAGAGAATAGTACTAAGGTAGTAATGCAGTGCATCTTCGCTTGAACTTTTGAAGTTTTAATTGCATGACATCCTCAGGGAGATTGTTTCACAGGCCAACGATGTGAGGAATAAAGGGCCTCTGGAACTGAGAAATTCTACAGCAAAGCACATTTACTGCACATTGGTGCTGTTTTTTTTTTTTTTTAGCAAATCTGGTTGCTCTCTGCAGAAAAAGGGGAACAGGGATCAGTTGTGAATGAGGAGGATCACGGTTAAAATACAACTTATGAAAAATTGACAGACAAGAGACCATCTGTCTATGATCCAAGTAATAACTGCTAACATTAGGAACAAAAAAACCTACCACCACGAACCACCCTATGTAAAAGAGATAAATCTCTGGCAGAAGCAGACATCCATACAGGGTAACAGTATTCTAGTAAAGGAAGGACAAAAACCCAATGACCTAAAACAGGTTTGCATTGATTTTAGCATTGTTATAAGTATATGAGGCCTTACGAACAATACCGAACTTTGCTGACACTTCATTAGATGTCTCTGAAAAGTAAGAAGTGAGTCAAAAGTTGCACCTAGAATAGTTAAAGATTCAGACTCATTCAACAGAGTCCCATCCACCTGGAGGGGAGGATGGGGTGGAACACAGCGTTTCCGTTTTACTGGAGTTCAGTCTCATACCCCACCGACTACACCATTCACTAATCCTGATTGATGACATATTGAGACTAAATGGGCTTGATTCCACCCTCTCATAACTGGAGACTTGTTTCCAGGCCACTCACAAGTGTTGTATTGTTGGCATACTGAACAATTTAGTTTTTTAGGCCAACAACAATAGGGCCTGGTTCACTGAAAATCCCATCAAGAACAACTCATTGCTGCTTACCTGAAAGGAAATTTTTAAGTAAACCGAAAGCACATCCACCCACTCCAAGATTCTGAAGTTTATAAATAAGTGCCTTGTGATTAACTAAATCGAAAGCAGCACTAAAATCTATTTGATTTAATCTACACTCAAAACCCCTATCAATGTTTCCTTGATATTTGTATGTCAAACCTAAAAGAGACTTGCAGGTACCTAACTGCTTCCAATATGCATATTGACTATCAGCTAATAATCCTTTAGATTCCACATACATTTATAGTGGCTTAAAAATAAGCTTTTCTGCAACTTTGGAGGACACAGGGAGAATAGAAATTGGCCCTGTATTTACTGCAGTCTGCAGACATGCCATTCTTTGGAACAGGTACTGAATTGCTAAGCTTGTGCTCATCCGCAAAGATACTACTCCAACCTAAAATTCTATAAAATCTATTAATCTTGGGAGACAATACACTAGAGACATTTTTAAAAAACATAGGGAAGAAACCATCAGGATCTTCTCCACCCCGGCTATCAAGATTATTAAGAATTTTCTTAACATCCCTAGAGTGAAATGCAAATTTTATAAGAATAGATTCAGGATGACAAATATCGGAGAGTGACATCCTCAGCTGGTTGCTTAGCTTCAAAAGCTCGATGAAGTAGTTCAACTTTTCCCTTAGGGCCAGTAACCAATCTACCATCATCTGTCAGTAGTGGGGGAGTGGAAGATGAACCTGATCCAAAGATAGGTGATGCCAATTTGGTCCACCACAGATGAGGCTGAGTAATCCTTCGAGTCTCCTCTTTAAGGAATTATTGTAATTTCTCTCAGCTACTGTATATGATAAATCCTGTTTGCAGTATGGTGAGACTCAACAAAATGGTGTAATTTTCATGTAAACTATTTCGTCTCCATGTGTTGAATTTGGTCTGGTTTTCTTGGTAAGCTCTTATACATGTATCATCAAACCATGGTTGGTCATTTGTTCTGAATTTAATGACCTTCCTAGGGACATACCTTACTGAAATAGCCATCAGACTTTCTATTAACTTCTTCTTGGGATCTGGATCTGATATAGCGTCTAAATATTAAGTGCCTGACATGCTTTAATAATGTGATCCCAATTGGCTCTATATTGAAGCCAGACCATTTTTCCAATGGTGGAATTAGGAATATACTGATTGAACGACATGTCCATCTCAATGGTGCAGTGATAGGAAGTGCCTATATGCTCGCAGGCCTTGGACTTCATAATAGCTGGAACATCTGTGAATATGAGGTCTAATCTATTACTAGAAATATGCATAGGTTCCTTAATTAACTGGACAAAATCGGAGGATACTCAGAACTCAAGAGCAGACTGGCCATGTTGATCTGCAGAATTTAAATTTAGCCACTCACTGTGCTTTGCAATGCAGTCTCCACAAATAACAAATGAAGCTTTTGAATCCTGTGATTGAGCCACACTAATCCTCTCCAAGAGACAGCCACATACAGAATCGTCGATATTTGCATTGCAGAAAGCAGCAAACACGTATACTGTAGAACTTATTGAAAATCCTAAAGCAAAGAATTTCAAAGCAACTACACTAAGTTTTTCTGATAATATATAGGGCACCCGGACATACAGTATACAGCCATACCTTGCACATGTGGGATGTTACAAAGATAGATCAAATCTGAACAGTCAAACCCTGTGATTAAAAACTTAACTTTTGACTTCTTACTACTTACAAGTGTCTCAGATAAAAACATCAAATCGCAGTTATGGGCACAACTTTGGAGGTCAAGAAAATTTGACCTTAAGCCCAAATATTTGAGTAAGGTACTCTGCAATTTTTCTTACAGTAATAAGTAGCAGGCCCAGGGTTCAACTCAATGTCTCCCAAAAGAATTAAAATTAACAACATAAAATTAGTAGCAAAACTAATAAATATAATAAAAATCATCTGAACAGTAAACACTAATAATGTAATCAACAATAACAGTATTTACCTTGTTTACAAAGCTTACATAGAAAGTATAAAAAAACCTAATCATATGTCATGGAAAAAATACCGGAAGCAACCGGTTGATAAGGTGGAGTTGGTACACCTAATAATCTACTAAACAATTTTGCCTTCTCTTCAGCCTGTCCTACACACTATAAAAAAGAGGGAAAATTCCTGTCAGTACCCTCAAGCAAGGAACTCAAACTCATGCCCAATGAAGGCTATGGCACAGTATTTATAGTAACCTTCTCTTAGAAGGGTTGCCTACCAAGGCTGAAGGGTCACTTCTACCTGCTGGTTAGATTTCGGAGTATCCTTCTCGTAGAAGAGCTGCCTGCCAAGGCTAAAAGAGTCTCTTCTACCCTAACTCGTGTAGACAAGGATGTCACACCCTGAAGTGAATGTTGCTAAAGAAAAGCCACAGTGACCCACTACCCACAACTCCATTGACAATTATTAATTTTGCGTTCTCTCAAGCCATATATTACTTACACAAAGCTGATATTTCAGCCCATTGCAAAGGAAGGTGACCAATTTAAATGCTGCCTTTTACAGTTAAACTATTTTATCTCCTCCTGTAATTAAATGATTAATCTTGCTCAACTTTTAAATTTCATTTATCTTCCATTCATCTGTCTGCCATCAGATCACCAATGCCTATCCTGATTGTATTTCACTTTAAATAATCTTTTGTCATCACATGAAACCTGGTAGTCATAAATAGGACCTGATTTACTGTTACTGGCGGTTTATTTCTGGTGATCTATACGTGCTTTATTGATGGTACCGAATCTGCTTCCATTTCTATTTCAAGAGATGATTCTCTGTGTTCTGTTTTCTCCATTCTGCTTTTTTTCCTTCTCAGATGGGACTCTGCATCATGCCTCTTGTCAATTCATAATCATGACTGTGGATCTCACTTGAAGTTCGAAGGTAATGATCGTGGAAGATGTGACACTATATGATTCCCGAATATTTAATTTCACTTCAAGTCCTAGGTCCCTTGCCTACGCAGTTCATAGCAGACTGTTTTTTTTTTTTTTATCAATTCTGACTTGGGATTCTATAGTTTATTCAAATTTGGTACTTTCCACACATTTTATAACTAATTCTCTGAATATTCGCTCAGCTAATATTTTTTTTTTTTCGAGTTTTTGAATGCTCAGTTTAATTCAAAATAGCACTGGGTAGACGAGACATTACATATATGATAAAGATTGTAGTTTCAGTTTCATAGTTATTATAAATTTAATTTTTTCTTTGCCTAGGGGTTTCTTTTAACTTTTTCTTTTGTTTAAGATCTTATCTATTTTTTTTTTTTTTTAGAAAACAAAATCATATTTTTTTATTGGAGAGAACTCATTCTCATTCATAATTGCTGAAACATATATGTATGTATGTATGTATATATATATATATATATATATATATATATATATATATATATATATATATATATATATTTATATATATATATATATATATATATATATATATATATATATATATATATTTATATATATATATATATATATATATATATATATATATATATATATATATATTTATATATATATATATATATATATATATATATATATATATATATATATATATATATATATATATATATATATATATATATATATATATATATATATATATATATATATATATATATATATATATATATATATATATATATATATATATATATATATATATATATATATATATATATATATATATATATATATATATATATATATATATATATATATATATATATATATATATATATATATATATATATATATATATATATATATATATATATACAAATATATATATATATATATATATATATATATATATATATATATATATATATATATATATATATATATATATATATATATATATATATATATATATATATATATATATATATATATATATATATATATATATATATATATATATGCATACATACATGTATGTGTGCGTGTCTGTTTGAGTGTGTGTATGTATGTGTGTATTTTCTAAAAAAAGATTCTTTTCCACCGAGCTGGTTAGAAATTCAGTGTATAAAGTGGGAATTGTAAAATGTCTTCCTTATGCACCTCTCTGCGACAGGGCCTGGCATGAAGGGGCGCGGAATAGCTTCTTTTGCGGCAAACGCCCAGACCATTTCCATCTTCAATGCAACCCCATGAGGTCAAAATGGCACTGTCTGCTACACTTGTGGCACGTTGTTTACAGCACTAGATCACAAAATCACGCGCACAAAGGAACTAAAAATGGACCCAAAAAGGTTTCGAAAAAATGTGACTCAAAGGATGGTGGCGAAAATAAAAGAGGGGAACGATCACGCTGGGCTTCTGTCTTTAATAGAAAAGCTCAGGTGACATTTTAAACCGAGTGTCTTTGAGGTTCACCTTTGTTGCAGCTCTCTTTTTTTATCGCTTTCACCAAATTTAGTTGTTTGTGTTTGTTACACAGAACAAACCCTCAGACAGATAACAACACAGATGCACGTGTACAAATTTATAGATAAACAATAAAAATAGATACAAAATATATGTCATGTGACTTTTCCATAGTTTTGGTTACACATGAAATTATCAGCAACCAGGAACTAATCATTTATCTCAGGATCTATGCACCATGCAACGAACAAAATGCATTTATTCTCTTAAAGAAATAACCATCTTTACTTATCAAATAGAGGTAAGAGTCATAGAAATGAATAAAAACGAAAGTTATATATATATATATATATATATATATATATATATATATATATATATATATATATATATATATATATATATATATATATATATATATATATATATATATATATATATTGCAGTAAGAGAGACCTCTTAGTAAGCCAACTCAACTTCCAAGCTTTCTTATAACATGCAATATAGTACTGTTCATACTGATAACTAACTGAGGAAGGGCTGAGAAAACCAGCCCCTTCTTAATTTTCTTCATGCTTCTCCCTTCAGTAAATCTCTTAATCTTTCCTAAACCTGGTGACTGCTTTCAAAACCTCTTTTAGGTGAAGGCAGCTGGAGATGAAAATCCTGCCTTAAGGATGATCCAGCCTTGGGATGAAGCCTGGGAGAAAAGTTGAGTCCCCCAGCAAACATGCAGTAGCCAGAGGTCACCTGGATTGGAAGGCCTGCACGAGGACTTGACATACAAAACGGAAGGTCACAACCCATGTGACTGGGCCACCATCTTGACCCCCAAGGGCAGATGCCAGCGTTCCAAGCACCATTCGAGTGGAAAGGAAAAATAATCCACCGAGGTCATAAAAAGTGGAGTACAAGTGGCATCACTCTCAGAAACCCTCTTGGTAGCAGACTCTACACACTTGCCCCTTGCTTGCTCCTTCTTGAGCTTATCCCTCGTGGCCACTTACCAGTGCAATCCCTGTAAAATTACCCTCCATTCCTGGTGAAATTCGGCGAGGCCCCCCATCACTCCGTCTAAGCTAGGGTCCTGATTTGATGTTCTTTCAACAGTCACATATCTTTTGATCTTTAACTGAATTTCATCTTCTTTTTTTAAGTGTGATTTCTCACAAAGACCTGAATTAGTTCGTACAATGTGTAACTTTAACGTAAGCATCTCGTGCAAGAATTGAGTTATCTTGGTCTCATAAGTGCAACACTTGATTAGCCCAAAAATCACTATTTTTCCCTACATAATGACTTGCCTTCTCGATTGCAAATGGTGTTGTTAGCAGCAGAAACAACTGCTTGTCTTGTGCTCCTTGATGTAGCTAGGCCACTGCAAGCTACTCTATAGTATCCCTTTCAAGAGGATTAACCCCAAGATCTTCAGTATTTTAACATTGCTATAATATTTGATCAATCAGCCGAACTTTGTTTATCTACCTATCATTTCCCCAGTCTTCTGATTTAAGTGTTTAATGTAAATATGTTCCATTTAAATTAAACCCAAGTGTTTATCTGCAACAGTTCCTTGTTGAAGTAAGGCCTTCAGCCCAACTGTTCTTTTTATGAGTTTCTATCTGACCTAGCAATTGCAGTCAGAACCTATAATTGTCATGGCAAGTCCTCTGTCCATCAGCTAGACTCTAGAAGTGGATCTCTGAGCCAGGAATAAAGTAAGTAGGTCAGAATAAAAACACACACACACACACACACACACACACATATATATATATATATATATATATATATATATATATATATATATATATATATATATATATATTTTTTTGAGAGAATACTGTATGCATATTGTTTGAATTGGGCAGGCTATTCTTAATTAGTTTATTTCTCAAAATATTATTATATTTAAACACTAAGTTAATATCAATAGTTTTTAAAATGGGCACTGAATTTAGTTAAAGGTCTTTTCTTCGGCCTACTTCAAATACCCAATAGAATAGTGAATTTCCCAGAAAGGTTCATAGATGCAATTCACGAAACAAAAAAAGATAAAAGTTTGCATATTACTAAAGCCTACAAATCCAGTTGTTTTGTAATAATAGATAAAATTAGCTATGTTGAAGTAACAGAAAACTTATTATCTAATTCTAGCACTTACAAAAAAAAAAAAAAAAACTACGTAAAGACCCATTAGCTGATGCCATAAAAAGTTTCAGTTCTCAAATAAAAACTGTACTAAAGGAATTCGGTTCAATAAAAGAGAAAGTGTCATCGATTGGCCCATCCTTACCTTACATGTATGGATTACTCAAAACCCATAAAAGAGATTTTCCTATTCAGTTCAACCTGTTCTATTAGTTATAAACTTTCTAAATGTCTAGTTAAATTACCATCACCTATCCTGGGTACTATTTCAAATTCCCATTTCCAAAACTCAGTTGATTTCTGTGATAGACTTTCCCATATCGAATTATCCGGTACTGACAAATTAACCAGTTTTGACGTGACATCTTTATTTACTGAAGTTCCTGTTGATGACTTACTGCAATATTTATCACAAAATTTGGACTTGTATAATTTAGAATTACCTACCAATGTTATTATTAATATGATATCCCTTTGTATACAGAATTGTAAATTACTTCCAATGGTAATTTTTATGAACAAATATTTGGTATGGCTATGAGGAACACTCTTTCACCACTTTTGTCTAATATTTACATGGAATTCTCTGAGTCTAGACTTATTCCAAGAAATATACTCTCTTAAGTGTTTTGGGTTATATACGTAGATGATTGTTTTTGTATAGTAAAAGAAAATGTAATTATTCCTGATTTCTTTCAAACAATTAATAGTCTTGTGCCATCCATAAAATTCTCATTAGAATATGAAGAAAATATTTGTATACCATTTTTGTATGTTTTAGTTACTAGAAATAACACCAATTTTTGTTTTAAAGTATATAGGAAATACACGAATAATTTGTCATATATTAATTTTTACTCTAACCATGCTAAACAAATTAAGGTGTCAGCATTTTCCATTAAATATCTTAGAATCTGTAGTCATGAATTTTTGGAAGAGGAATTTAAAATTAATAATAAAATAAAAGATTCATTATGTTACCCTCCATATTTTTTAGAACTTTGTAAAAATAAAGCAAAACAGACATATTACGATCCAATTAGTGTTAACAACAAACTTAAGAATATTCTTTGTTTAAAATTTCATCCTGATTTCATTCCTGCAGTGTCCATTTTAAAACCTATTGATATCAACCTAGTATTTAAATATAATAATATTTTGAGATATAAACTGATTAAGAATAGCCCATACAATTAAAAAAAATATTGTACACAGTATTCCTTGCAAAGAATGTAATAAGAATTATATTGACCAAACATCAATAGGGCTAAAAGTAAGAAGCTCTCAACACAAATATGATTTCAAGACGCTTATCAAATAATGGCATTGCGGATCATTGTCTTAAGACATGCCATATGATGAACAGGGATAAGTCAGCGATAATCTACAAGGTCAACAACCAGCGGAAAAGGAATTTGCTAGAGACTGTGCTTATTGAAGCTACTTCCACCAGGAATGTTAATCTTCACCCCAGATTGTCATTTGATCCTTTGTCCCTGTCTTTTTTGTTTAAGGAACATGCTGCCCAGATTAACAAACTGGTTTTTGTTTATAAGGCTCTGTCAACTTCTTTCGTATCCAGTGTGAACTTGAAAATGTAGAATAAACTACAAAAGCACTTGTTTAAAGTCCTGGATTTCACTCACCTTCTGATGTGGATTTTATAATATTCTCAAGCAAGTGTCCCTTTATGCTATATTGAATATATATATATATATATATATATATATATATATATATATATATATATATATATATATATATATATATATATATATATATATATATATATATGTATATACACACCACACACACACACACACACACACACACATATATATATATATATATATATATATATATATATATATATATATATATATATATATATATATATATATACATACAGACGCACACACACATACATATATTTATATATATATATATATATATATATATATATATATATATATATATATATATATATATATATATATATATATATATATATATATATATATATATATATATATATATATATATATATATATATGTGTGTGTGTGTGTGTGTATATATATATATATATATATATATATATATATATATATATATATATATATATATATATATATATATATATATATATATATGTGTGTGTATATATATGTGTGTATATATATATATATATATATATATATATATATATATATATATATATATATATACATATATATATATATATATATATATATATATATATATATATATATATATATATATATATATATATATATATATATATATATATATATATATATATATGTGTATATATATATATATATATATATATATATATATATATATATATATATATGTATATATATATATATATATATATATATATATATATATATATATATATATATATATATATACATATACATACATTTATTTATTTATTTATTCATATAGTGGTGGATCAGATCCCACTTTGTGGGAAAGAGGGAGGGAGGTCGGAGGACAGACAGACAAGGATCTGTCTGCTCTGGCTGTAAGCTGCGGCTTTTCCTGTTTCTCAGCCTCTATTCAAGGAGGGTGATGACCATTAAAATTTCCAGCTTCTGGTTGGCGTCTTGTTGACAGCTCAGGATACAAGTGTACTGGAAAAAGAATCAGTTACAACACACACAAAGGAGAGGACGATGGAAACAATAGAAAGACATTAAGGCTGAGAGGTGGAGTAAGGGGAGTTTTCCATGTGAGGTTGTCTGCTTTAGCGAATCGCTCATTGGTATGAATGTTGTTTTATGATTCTGACACACATTTACTGTACTCATTCTCTCAAATGAAGATCTTGGGCCTCCCCATGCATTTGCAGTGAATAAATGCATGTGACAATATTATATATATATATATATATATATATATATATATATATATATATATATATATATATATATATATATATATATATATATATATATATATGTGTGTGTGTGTGTGTGTGTGTGTGTGTGTGTGAGTGTGTTTGTTT
Source organism: Macrobrachium rosenbergii (assembly GCF_040412425.1). Classification (NCBI taxonomy): domain Eukaryota; kingdom Metazoa; phylum Arthropoda; class Malacostraca; order Decapoda; family Palaemonidae; genus Macrobrachium; species Macrobrachium rosenbergii. The sequence goes on from NC_089742.1 coordinate 16,890,344, forward strand.
GTTTGTGTGTGTGTGTGTAAAGTAACGTGGAAACCACTTTTATAAACAAACTAAACCTCCAAACTGTCTTATAGAGTAAATATAGTATTTTTCATACTGCCAACTAACTGAGGAAGGGTGTGAGAAACTGAGCCCCCTACATAAATTTTCTCCATGCTTCCCCTTTTTTGGTACAGTTTTTTTATCTTTCTTAGACCTGGAGACTGCTTGAAATACCTCTTTTCAGATAAAGGTGAATGGAGATGGAAGCCTGCTGAAACCTGCCAGAAAAGTTGAGTCACTCATAGAAACAAACAAACATGGGGTTGCCAAAGGTCACCAGGATTTGGAATGCCTGCATGAGGTCTTGACACAAATGATTGAGTCACCATCTTGACCCCAAAGGCCAAACGTCGCCAATCCGAATGCCCTCTGAGATGAGCAAGAAAGTAATCCTCCTGGGGTATAAAATGCAGGGTGCATCTGGCCTCACTCTCAGAACCCTATCGGCAGCAGACCCAGCACACACACCCCTTGCTTGCTCCTTATTGAGATGACCACGACATGGCCATCTTTCGGCCCCCTAGTCACTTACCTGTGTAATCCCATTAAACTTAACCCTCCACTCCTGGTGAGTTTTCGACGAGGCCCGCCATCTTTCTGTTTAAAGGTAACGTCCCTGATTTGAGGTTATTTCAACAGCAACATATCTTTAATCTTTACTGAATTTAATTTTCTTTTCTGAAGTGCAAAGTCTCACAAAGTCCTGTCCTAGTTAGTCCAGTGTGAATTCTTAATGTAAGCATCTCGCACCAGAATTGAGTTATCTTTGCACCATATGTGCAACCCTCGATTCGCCCGATGTTGTTATAATTTTCTTTACGTAATCGCCTGCATTTTCTAATTCCAGATGGTGTTGCTAGCTGTGGAAACAACTACTTGTCTTGTTCTTCTTGCTGTGGCATTTCCCACCGCAATCAATTCTTCAGTACCCCCTTCAAGAGGATTACCCATAGATTCTTCAGCTTTTGAACAATTGCTGTAATATTTAACCACGAGGCAGAACATTACTTTACCTGGCTATCATTTCACATTCTTCTGACTGACGTGTTTAATTGTAAATATATTCCATTTAAAATGAACCTAAGTGTTTATCTGCAACAGTTCCTTGCTGAAATATGGCCTTTCCATATTTTTTTCCATATAAGTTTCTGCCTGACCTAGCTATTGCAGTCAGAATCATAGGGTTCATGGTAAGTCCCCTGTTCTCCAGCTAGACGCTCCGAATTGGATCCCTGAGCAAGGAATACAGTAAGTAGGTCAGATTGAAAACTTAATAATATAGGCTGTATATACACACACAGATATATATATATATATATATATATATATATATATATATATATATATATATATATATATATATATATATATATATATATATATATATATATATATATATATAGTCTCGATAGTAGAGCAGCTACTTGAAAATCTCAGCTTGCTAAGGCTAGGTAGAACATATAATTTTGCAAGGTTCGAGATATATAACCTCATCATCAGACTGAAAATTATTTACAAAACATGAAAATCTTTAGAATTACAATAAAATGAATCGTCTTACTACGACCTTAACGGAATGAGTAAAACAAATAAAAAGATACAAAACTTGGAAAGCAAAGATAACCCAAGATTTTAAGAATCTAATAAAACATAAAAAGAACAGAAGGTACAAACTTAAAATAAAAAAAACAAGATTATAAATATAAGAAATGCAAATATAAAAAGAGAAAATGCACACTAAAATTAGTAAACGCAAAACAAAGGGGCTATTAGCCTGTGGGCAAAAACATATATCATTGCTACTTGCATACCAGACGAGTTGTTTTTCAATTCCGGTTTAATCATTATAAACTATGACTTTGAAATTAGGAGGCCCAGTCTATTTGAGCAAAAGGACATACATTAAAATCTAGGTCAGTGAACGGATGGTCTTGCGCTAAACTGTGTTCTCTTATGGCTGAAAAGTGCGGTTTTGAAAGAGAAAAACTTGTTCCAACAGAAAGACCTTTGTGTTGCAAAATTTTTTCTGAGCCAGCGAAGAAGTTGATCTCACTGTCGCAGACCACACTGCGAACAAGTAACCAAATAAATGATACATAGATGTAGGTCTGCAGGGAGAGTAGGTGTCTCCTCATTTGTGATCTAAGAACAAAAATTCTAGTAAAAACAGCTTGGAACCTAACTTGGGAAAAACTGTTTTTAAGTGCGTCTTATAACTTTTTTCGGACTATACAAATACTACGATTTTACATCTTTAATGGCATTTACGTACACAGGTCTTGAACAAAACATCTCATTTAAGACATTTTTTAATTTTGTAAAATACAAATATGGAGTCAGAGTTTTCAGTAAAATAACTCTGGAAGAAATCTTGTATTGATGAAAAAATCTGAATCGGGGCAAACATTGTAAGCTGTAATTATCAATGTACGTATTGAATTAATATAACATTGGTGAAAACTAAGGCAATTCAGTTCCCAGTACGTAAATATTCTTTTCCAATAAACAGAGGTTTGAAGTACGCCTCTATTTTTGTATATCTGAATATTCAGAAATTAAACCTACTATACTGTCATGTTAAGGTAACGAGAATTAAAATATTCAAAAAATAAATGAACAACAGAACGTTCCTTAAACATTTCTTGTGCTCAGACGATGTGGGATTCGCTTATACACTGAAGTCACGTGCATCTACTGTGATTTTTAAGTATATATATATATATATATATATATATATATATATATATATATATATATATATATATATATATATATATATATATATATATATATATATATATATATATATATATATATATATATATATATATATATATATATATATATATATATATATATATATATATATATATATATATATATATATATATATATATATATATATATATATATATATATATATATATATATATATATATATATATATATATATATATATATATATATATATATATATATATATATATATATATATATATATATATATATATATATATATATATATATATATATATATACATATACATATATATATATATACATATATATTTATATATATATGTATATATATATATATATATATATATATATATATATATATATATATATATATATATATATATATATATATATATATATACATATATATATATATATATATATATATATACATATATATTTATATATATATGTATATATATATATATATATATATATATATATATATATATATATATATATATATATATATATATATATATATATATATATATATATATATATATATATATATATATATATATATATATATATATATATTTATATATTTATATATATATATATATATATATATATATATATATATATATATATATATATTTATATATATATATATATATATATATATATATATATATATATATATATATATATATATATATATATATACATATATATTTATATATATATATATATATATATATATATATATATATATATATATATATATATATATATATATATATATATATATATATATATATATATATATATATATATATATATATATATATATATATAAAGAGAGAGAGAGAGATGGGGGAAAGAGTAATTAGTTGATACCAAGGCCCCGCTTTATAGCACATACATCATCGTGATGATGAGAGATGAGATTTGGTTTGGGGCTGCGAGAGGCTGGGAGATGGACGGGCCATGAGGGTGGGGAGGTGGGTGGGGGAGTCAGAGGGGAAGGAGGGAGGGAGAGAGATCGTTCTTAGCAGGAAGATGAGACCAGGGAAGAAGAAGAAGGAAGCGGCTGGTGTGTTGTTAGTCCCCCGGGTATGGGGCTCGGAATGTATAAAGGTGATGTGTATCCGTGTTCTTGAAGTTTAGGCTTCTTCCTCTACAATCCTTTCCCTCGGCAGAAATGGTGACGGGGTGAATTTCGGCTTTAATTCTCTGCTAGTATGGTTTCTCTTACAAGTTGTTTACCTTCACGAGAACTAGGGCCAGATGTATATGATCTATATATATATATATATATATATATATATATATATATATATATATATATATATATATATATATATATATATATATATATATATATATGTGTGTGTGTGTGTGTGTGTGTGTGTGTGTGTGTGTGTGTGTTTTATATTTCGCAGTGAATAGATTTTTTACCTTTTTTCGATAATAAATAATGAGAAGCTTTGCACGTCTAAATGTTCTCATAAACTGAATGAAATATTATCTCCCAGTCATTAGGGATGAGCTCTCTGGTTTCCTCGCTAGCGAAATAGACTTGAAATCTAAATTGAAACTGAGCTCTCGGACCCACTTCTCTCTCGGGAGCGAATTTCAGATTGTTGTCAGGGAAGCGCGCCTTAGTCTGCAAGATCAGGCGAGGCATTCTAATATCTAATGTCTAATATCAGCCATTCTAACAGTCAGCGAAATAAGGTGATTCGTTTCAGGTGAGGCTAATTCCAGAGGATGACGATTTGATCATAATTTGTGTTCGAGAAATGCTTGATTTTTTCTTTTAGTCTTTTTGCGATTTGGTAAACCTTGTAATATCAATTCAGTAGCACTGTTTGCGATTGGTGTATTGTGTATGTGCTGTTTATCTCCTTTTATCAATATAAAAAGAGTGGACCTTCTGCAAATTCTACCATTCAAACAATTTATTGAATTTTATTTGTAATATAATATCTTATGGCTAGTTTTTTTTTTTATAAATGCATTTTCTATTAAAACAAGGTTGCCAAAGTCAAGTATAACTTTTGTAAATGTAGTAATTCGCAAAAAAAAGTAACAGTGAATGAAAAAATGGAAATGTATTTTGAAATGATCCAGTGACTTCCAAAACCTTAAATGAATTATTCTACACAACATTGCGAGTCAGTTTGGTTATTGCCTTGCACCTGAACTTTGTGGCGACATATTGTCACCATTAACATTATTAACACACTTCGGGCGTCATAAAAAAAACGACAAAGTATAGGTGATTTTGCAACTGTATTTTGCATTCATCTGACTCATATTTTGTTCATTATATTTTCAAGTTTAATAATTTCTAAATTAACAAATTTCGGTATAGATAATGTCAAGGTCACGGTAAACGTAGTGAACAACTACCGGTATAATAAATGTAACCTAATTTCTAATATAAACATATAGCATAGCAATGCCATCGAGTATGATAGTAATATAATCTACCGCACAATGACAGTACCAAAGAAAATAAGTTATATGAATGTAGCTTTGCATGACCTTAAATATTTATGTAGGTTTGTTTCGTTAATCTTTACAGCAATATTTTCAGGCTACATAATGAAGCATTTAAATTTAATTAACTTATAGCAGAATTTTTATCCTTAGTATCTTTTTACATAGGACTTTTGGATATACCGTAGGATATTACAACTAATCAGCCTCTGAAGGATGCCAAAGTAAGTATGTTAATATAAAAATAAACTTTGCCAAAATTAACCACAGAAACAGATCACTAAGCATGTTTTCTATGAAGAAAATATTCTCGTTTTTCTTACTTTATAGTGACCAACATCTGACATGAATAGCATTATGTTAGCTATATCAAAGACTTTATTTTGGTGAGTACTTTTTATGGCTATGTATAAAAGTCTTAGTTTTTAGCAAACCGCAAGTCTCCCATTTTACCCTTTTTTCATTCTTGCTACTTGAGCATACTGTAATGGAATAAAATTTCTTAGCTTTAAAATGAAATCAAAATCGCTACACTAGCGGGAAAACTAACTTTATGTAGACCAATTAAAGTCACCCATAATTAAACATAAAGTTGTTCATTTCGAGATTGGCGCAACAGAACGCGGTATCACTTAAAAAAGAGAGACGAAAATCTATCTATCTATCTATCTATCTATCTATCTATCTATCTATCTATCTATCTATCTATCTATCTATATATTTTCATGTGTGGACATTTTTGCAAGCTTTCTATGCCAGTGTAGTTTTTCTTAATAAGAGTTAATGTAATTTTTGAATAATCATAAATATATCCCTGACCATTTCACAAAGGTATTTATTCCTAACCATTGAAGAAAGTAATCTGCGTTTTGTCTGCGACTAAGACAAGTCATTAAGAGTGGCTTGGACTTATATTAACTTGAGAAAAAATTAGTTCCAAGGAACCACATCAAAGAACACGGAATGTACTTGAAATATATTGAAAATATTTCATTGTTGAATTTTTTCCTTAAGTAAAATTTAATTATAATGATACTGAGCAGATATACTGAGAAAGTATCGGCAATGTGAGGTTGAAACCTTAATGCTGTGAGAAACAGATGTCAGAATAACTCCATACAGCGTGAATAAGAATTCATCTTAAAATTTGCCATTTTTATGAGAAAAAAACTAAAAACGATTAAACCGTAATGATTTATAGACTTCAAAAGTATTTTAACTCTCAGTGGTATTCCAAATTACATCCGTATATCGTGCAAACCTTCAGGGGTGTGAAGGTGAATTAGCCCATAGTGACCTAGGAACAAAATTTAAAAGATCGAAACTGGACTTTGGAACACAAAATGACTTTGGAGATATCTAAAATGAGAACCTGCTGCCAAATATATTAATGTTATTATTACTATTATTTCAGTAGACGAAACCACCTACTCACACGGAACGAGCACACAGGGGCCATTGGCTTGAAATTCAAGCTTCCAAAGAATGTTAGTTTCAACCTCCCACTGCAGACCCCACAATGCAGCAGTAACTGATCATGATACAAAGCCAGTGACTTTGATAGGCCTTGGGGAGACGCGAACCCGCAACATCTGAGTGGCAATCCACGAAACTACCACTATACCAGCGGACCATATATGGATAATAGATGCAGATGCAAATTATGGGTCGTGAACGGGATGTGAAATGTATGTTTACGGATATTTCACTACTGATTGGGGATACGATGAGAAACTACAGAGCCTAGTGATAGAGCTGATATGTGCTTGCAAGGAGAGCAGTTGACATAAGTGTGAGTAAGAGCATAGTTACACGAGTAAATGGGAACCAGAAAACTGGAACGAGGAATGTTGATACAGAAGCTGCAAAAATGTCAGCCGTAGATTCCTACAGTGTTGTACGAGAATATGGTAAGTCACTTCACAGAAGCAGCAAGGAAAACATCGGGAATGATGCAGAGGAAACCAGAAATGTGCAAAATATTTAAAGGGGCTGTTGAGCCATGTCTCCTCTATGGAAGTGAAGTGTGAATGTTAAATGCAAATAAAAAGAAAATGATGGAAGATTTAGGGATAGATTATTCGCACAGTATAGTTGGTATAAGTGAAGGGGTGAGAAATATGGAGATACTTAGAAACTGGTAAAAATGTTAGCTAAGGTGAAAGGATGTTTTAGAGTGGCTTGAGGCTGCTGGAAAAGGATATACTATTAGGCAGTGATAGGAAGAGTGAGGTAAGAGAGAACTTGAAAGACTTAGGTAGTGCGTGAGGACATATTGGAAAGGATTTCCCTCAATCAGTGGCCCCCCAGTCAAATGCTGGGCTTCCCCACTGGCCCCCACGGTTCAAATTCCCTTTGTAGCTGAACTTTAACCCTTTGGTGGTCAAAAGCAGTTATTCTCGCCCTAACGATCATGCCCTTAACGACGGTCGAAAGCGACTTTTAACCACGTTTAAAATAAGGAAAAATACCTCTAGTTAATTTACAGTTTTGGCATAATCTTAATCATTCACCTTATGTTGATCCCTGTTACATGCACGGCTTCTACTTGTATATGGGTGAGAAGTGAATTTTATTTTATTTTATTTTTTTTATTATAAACACAATTGAGACATGTGCTGCTGATAATATTATTTTGATCGGACTTGATCCATTCTAATGGTATTAATATTATCTGGTTGATCCATTTACATGCCATTGGAACGTTTTAGCTGAGAAAGTATTTGAAATATTTTTAGTTTATTTACAGTTGTGCTGTATTTCTAATAACATTATTTTAGTTCTTGTTAACTTTACAACTTATATAGAGCTGAGAAATGAGTGGATATAGTTATAAGTTTTTAACACAAATGACATGTTTGTTCATGATATTTTGATCCAACTTAATAATGTTATCAACTTATCTATTAAGTGATTGAAACTATAGTTACAAGTTTGAATAAGTGCAACGCAATTTGCTACTGCTGCTTAGAATTAATTTCCAGGGGGAGGAGATGGAGAAGAGGGAATGGAATAGGTTGAAATTTTGATGAGATTTTGGAGGATCATTAGTCTTTTGTGTTACTGATGATGTGCACTATTTTGATATATCTACATGACAAGGATATTATACTATAGTTGAATATTAAAACTTGATATTAGAAATTAGGCTAGTGTTGAATATAGTGTTGTGGGGAAATTTACACAATATTTGATACTTTTGCATATAGTAAGAGTTAACAAGTAATAGAAAATTGAGTTCTATCATTTCAAAACCGGTTCACTAATTACTAATATTATTATTCACATAGATATATACATTCGAGAATAGTATATCTTTGCTAATTACAGAATTGGTACATTAGTTTTGAGTAATTTTCTTCGGACCCCCAAAAAATATCTTGGCCCCACTTGGCCACCCCCACTGATGGAATGCCAGCTACGCCACTGCCTTCAACATTTACAGAGCGAGAGTTCTAAATAGACGCGATACAACCAAATTTCAGGATTTTTCATCAGTGTGTGTGTGTGTGTATATATATATATATATATATATATATATATATATATATATATATATATATATATATATATATATATTGACAGAAGAATCCTTGAAGTGTGGGCGTATCTCCTATACAGAAAACTTACTTACTCAAATATTCACTGTTTCATACACCTACACATATGCCTTATCAGTATTCCGTAATCCTTTGCACACTTTGAGCCATTCACATCTATTTTTGACTCTATATATATATATATATATATATATATATATATATATATATATATATATATATATATATATATATATATATATGTGTGTGTGTGTGTGTGTGTGTGTGTGTGTGTGTGTGTGTGTGTTTGTGTGTGTGTCTGTGTGTCTGTGTGTGTGTATGTGAAATCCCCAAAGTCTAGTAATAAGGGAAGAGGTGCGATAGTTATTGAAGCAACTGTATTTCCGTTGTAGGGAAATATAATTCCCAAGAGATCTTATTTCGAATATTTGAAGATGACGGACGTTAAAAGCGTTCAAAGTAAATAGTTTGATATTCTGTTTGTTTTCTATCTTTTAAGTTTCATTTCCTAGCTTTGGAACACAACGAGTGGGCAGGAGTCATGAAACTGGACTCCTGAACTGAAAGATAGTATGTGCCCCAATAAAAAACTATTTCACAGAAATAATAAATTTTAGTACTTATGCTGCTAAATAAAGGGATATCAACTGCCACAGTAGTTGGCGGTATGTAAACCCCAGCCACCCGGGGTACACAAAAATTCCGACTTTGACCTTTGATAACTCTGGAAATATCCAGACGACCGAGATGAAACTCTGGCTTTAGAGGTTTCCCATTAAAATCTCTAATCGTGCCAAATTTCATCGAAATTCGTTCAGCTTTTCCGGAGACCCAGATATCGATTTTTTACTTTTAGGGGATGTGGTACGGGGTGGGTTGGTGGGTGAGCGACCTAATATATCTGTGGAGCAATAACGGTAAAAGACACAGCCGTGATACTTAGTTTTTCTGAAAGCTCGTGTTCTGGAGGGGTGCCTCTCGGGGTTTGCTTTTTGAAATAATGAGTTTTTAAATTTACAGTACGCCATTCAAGTTAGGCACCAAAATTCAAATTTCCTGATGCGCAGGTACGGTCTGCTCACAACATTAAAAGAGACGCCGTTTTCTTAATGTGTGTGAATTCGTCCGTTATCTTATGTAACAATTCCCGCCCCCCCTTTTTTTTATCTAGATGAAACTCAAATGTCTCTCATTTTTCCATTACAATATTTCCAATTACTATAATATTTTGGAGATCTAGTGTAATTAAGAGGCTTCTTTACTCAACAATTTTTTTATCTACAGAAGTCATTTTTCTCTTGAGCTGGTGTCATGGATGTTCATCAACCTCCTTGAGAGGCTTGTTGAGCAAGCAGATACGAGACTGACAGCACACACTGATTTCAACAAGTGTCAAATTATCCTCTTCATTAACGCGAGCCAAGGTTTGTTCAGTTAAGTTTTAAGTCTAATTTAATATATTTCTCGAAAATCGTTAATGGCATTTTTTTTAAGCAATGAATTTCCTGCATTTTGGCGTGAAAGAACCGTCTTCTGGGAGTAGCCAAACATTTTAGTATTCCCAATTTTAGCCTTCTAGTACCACTTGCACCTATAATGATTGGTGCTTTTACACCTGTCTCATCTGTTCTATTTGATGTTTTTACATGTGTCTTTCTATAAAATTTTACGTTCTTTATTGTGGCTCTGGTGAGTGTAATAGTATTTGAACGTAATGCGTTTTTACTGTAGACACCCCGTTATAAGGCCTATTGTAAAATATTAGTGACATGCTTTTCAAGGCTACGACAGGTCTCACTTCTTGGAAAGTTTATTCCCTCCATCTTTGGATCTTGAAAGCATAGAACGAAGTTTATTTTTTCAATTCCAATTCGATCTGAGGTATTGTGTTCAATTTCAATCTTTCTTTTCCTTATACGTGTAAACCCGAAGCTTTAAGGCAATGTATTGTAGTACTATCAAGTTGCTATGGCTCGGTAATCTTAGGCCTGTTAACGCCTAGGATGAGTTTTTTGTCCAATGATCTTTTAGAATTTCTCTTACCACTCATATAGCTTTGAAAGTAACTTTTTTAATCAACCAAGGGCCAATTTAATTATAAAACATTTGATCAAGGTAGGGAGGTAGTTCAGGATGTCAAGGAAAAACACTATGACGTGTACGGAGCATAAAATGGAACCTTGCGAAATGCCAAATCTGTTTTACTCTTCATATTTTCGTGTATTTCGATCAAGAAATCCAAATGATGGCCCTAGGGGAGGAGGAGATCATGTATCAGAACAGTAGCTAACATTACCGTATATGGAATAATCTCTGGCGGCCATTCAGACTAAAGCTGCTCTCTCTCTCTCTCTCCCCGCCCCCCTCTCTCTAACATACTACAACAATGACGATATTTTTCGCCTACAAACTTTTATTTCCTTACTTCCACTGTATATGGAGGTAATGTAGCTTCCTTTGATTGTTGCTAAATTGCCGGATTAGGGAAGTATTATTATACTATATGATGTTTCCTCTTGTTCAGCAAATATATATTAATCATAGCGGAGTAGGAAAGAGCTTTTACAATGTGTATGAAAAATGGGAAAGCTCTTTCCACGCTCGGAAAAGAGAACTGATCGAAAACCAATGAGTACTTCAAATGTGATGGAATGCCCCTACAGACATCATAGTATTAAACTAGACCTATAAAAAAAGTATGCTAATATGTGTCCGAACATATGGAGATATTTGATAATCAGGCACGCTAACCTTTTTCACCTAACTAGGATGGCGACTAAGTCTAGGCTAGCTTGGATCTTGGACCCGGGAAACCCACTGTAAGTAGGCTTATAATATAATCTATTCAACTCTTACCTGTAATACATAGTTTAATTTTTATTTTTATATATACGTCAACTGCCACGGTAGTTGGCGGTTATTAAGCCCAGCCACCCGGAGTACACAAAAAACCGACTTTGGCCCTTTATAACTCTGGAAATATTCAACTGATTGGGATGAACTTTGGCTTTAGAGGTTTCCCACTAAGGTCTCTGATCGTGCCAAATTTCATCGAAATCCGTTGAGCCGTTCCAAAGATCCAGGTATAGATTTTTGGCGTTCAGGGGAGTAAAGTGGATGAAGAGTTAGGAGAGGCACAAGAATTATTGAACGCAGCTGAGACAGACTTTATAGGTAGGCAAGAACAAATGACAGCTAATGCTGAGTCTGAAGTGAAAAAGAAAGAGGAAAGTGATACAGAAGTAGAGCTTAGATTCATAGAGGCAGAAGAAAAGCTTGATTAAGTTGAAACTGCAAGCAGAAAAAGAAGGAGAGGAAAGAGAAGAAAACTTGATTAAGCTGAGAATGCTGGTAAAAAGAGAAAGAAGACAGGCAGATAAAGAAAGAGAGTACAGAGAGAAAAGAGAAAGAAAAGAAAGAGGAAAAAAACAGCAGAAGAAGAAAGAGAAAGAGCAAGACATGAAAGGGAGATGAAATTATTAGAAGCTCGCTCCAAATTACCTGTAACACAGGCTAACCCTACCCAAGGTAAATCAGACCCTGTATTTGATGTGGTAAGAGTGCAGAAGTTAATTCCAAAGTTTACAGAAGAAGCTCCAGATGAGTTTTTTGATCACTTTGAAAAAGTGGCTTCAGGTATGGAGAGGCCAGAAGATAGTTGGTCGGTCTTGTTACAGAGTGTTCTCACTGGTAAAGGGAAAAGTGCCTATTTAGCCTTATCAGCTGATCTGTGTAAAGATTACAAGGTACTCAAACACAATGTGCTACAAGTTTACCAGATGACCCCTGAGTGTTACAATGAAAGATTCAGATCTTTGAGAAAGGATGACAAGATGACTTTCTTGGATTATGCCTACAAAGTGAGATGTTTCAAACAATTGTTGGAGGCTGCTAAAGTTAAAACTGTAGATGAACTTGAAGAATTGGTTGTTTTAGAACAATATCTTATGGGAATTCCTGAACACATAAGTAGTAGGTTTACCAATAATATTAAGTACCAGAACCAACAATGCACAGGTTTAAGTCTCATCCAAATTGCAGGAACAAGTTGTTTTATGGAAATCCTACTGGTAATACCAATACAAAGCAAGGTAATACCCCTCAACAAACAATTGTTAAATCCTCATCATCCAGTTTCTCAAGACAGATACAGAAGACTGATGTTGTCTGCTTTAAGTGTGGAAGAGCAGGAAACTATAGTCGAGATTATTATCAGGAGCAGCAACAGTCAAAGCCAGTTGGTCAAGTGGTGAAAGGTGACCAGGTGAAACAAACTATGAAGAGCAGTGTGGGGAAGATTGAAACTATAGGAAAGACTGAGACTAAACAAGCTGAACATTCAGCAACCAATGGAAATGTAACATTAAGCAGTGAGTGGCTGAGCAGCTTGGAGGCTTTTAAGCCATATATCTATGAAGGCATGCTGGCAGCTCAAGGAGGGACCGTACAGGTACCAGTCAAGGTATTACGTGATATGGGGAGAAACCACAGGGTGGTAGTTCGTGGTGCTCACCCACAGTTGGAGATCCAGTTATTTTGAAGGGTATATGCTGCTTGAAACTTGAGTGAATTGGTGACAGGGAATGTTGACTTTGCTGTAAAGGACTCACTAGCTGTTGAAGGTGTGCATGTTTTACTGGGTAATGAAGCAGGTGGTGTACCATTTGTTCCTTGTCCTATAGTGGCAGATAAACCATTGAGGATTAGTCCTACGGTAGATTTAGAGAGGATTAACCCTCGCCTGTTTCCAAGTTGTGTAACTACCAGGAGTATGAAGAGAACTACGCCTGCAAATGAAGGAACTGAGGATTTAGCTGCGCAAGAATGATCAAGTGAAGGGTCTTTGAACTTAGAAGAGCTGTTCCAGGAAAGTGAAGTTTTTCCTAGCTCTAGCAATGAAGAAATTTCCCAAGAAGAAGAAGAACCTGTTGTTCTTGAAGAGACTTAGAGAAGTCAAAGTGTTCCTGAAGATAGTAGTGAAACTACAGTAGTAGACTTATCAGATATTGAGAGTTCAGCCCTTGAAGTTGGTCAAATGACTAGAGTGAAGCTAATGTAACTGCAGAAGAAGGACACAATGTTATTTGATTTGTTCTTAAGACTTGTTGATCAAGAAGAGATGCAACAAACTCCCACCAGTTATTATTGGATATACCAGGAAACACTGAATGGGGAAAATATCATCAAATTCCGATTCCATATCCATTGAGGAAGCAATTGGTAGCAATAGCACACGAGTCTGAACATATGGGAATCAGGAAGACTGTAGAGAAGATTATGAAGTATTTTTTTCTGGACTGGTCTTCACAAGGGTGTAAGCAGGTTCTGTCGAGAGTGTCATGCCTACCAAGTAGGTGGAAAAGTGAATGAAACCATTCAGGAAGCCCCCCTACAACCTATAGAAGTTAAAGGAGAACCCTTTAGCAAGGTGATTATAGATGTGGTTGGGCCGCTTCTAAAAATGAAGAAAGGAAGTGAATACCTATTAACATTAATGTGTCCTGCGACAAGTTATCCTGATGCAATCCCTGTTAGAAATTTTGGAATATCAGAAATTGTGCAAAGTGACAGAGGAACTAACTTTACTTCTAAATTGTTACAGGATGTGATGAACTTGTTAGGGGTGAAACAACAGTTATCAACTGCTTATCATCTGGAGACTCAAGGAGCCTCGGAAAGGTTCCACTAGACATTGAAAAGTATGTTAACAAAATACTGTTATGAATCAAGAAGAGGACGGAATGCTGGTTTACCCTTAATGCTGTTTGAAGTTAGGAATGCTTATCAAAAAAGCATGGGATGTTCACCTAATGAGCTGATTTTTGGTCGAGAAGTGAGAGGTCCATTGAAGATTCTTGCAGATAATTGGGAAGAAAATCAAGAGGAAATCCAAGGAGAATATGTGAAGAACTTGAGGAAAAGGTTAAGAGAAATTAGAAAATTCTTTTTAGAAAATCTGAAAATTAGTCAAGAGAAAATGAAAGGAAGATATGATGCTAAGACTAAGCTAAGAAGTTTTAGCATAGGGCAGCAAGTTCTAGTGTTCTTACCAGGGAAGAGATTTCCCCTTACTAGTAAATTTCAAGGTCCTTATAAGATAATAGAGAAGTTAAGTGATAGAACCTATGTGATTGAAACACCAGAGAGTAGAAAACTACAGAGGAAGATGCATATAAATCTTTTGAAACCTTACTTCTCAGGGACTAAAACTGAAACAGTTTCAGTAACACAAACAACTTCATCATCCACAGAAGACAAGGATGGCTACGAATTGGGTGCTGAAAGCAAGATGAACAATTCTTCAATATTGCAAAATTTGGAGTATAAACTAAAACATCTGAGTGTTGAGCAAAGTGGTGAGTTAAGTGAAGTGATTAAAAGTTTCCCAGAAATTTTTGCAAATGTATTTAGGCATACCAGTCTGACAAAGCATGAGATAAAGATCAGAGAAGATGGAAAACCTTTTAAACGGAGAGCATATCACCTATCACCTTTTCCTCAAGATGTTTGGAAGAAAGAAGTTGAGTATTTATTGCACCGTGGATTAGTAGAACCCAGTTCAAGTCATTACAGTTCTCCATGTGTGTTAGTGAGGAAACCAGATGGCTTATTTAGGATGTGTACTGAAGATAGGAAACTGAATTCCATCAGTGTGGCTGACAATTATCCCTTGCCTCATATAGATCAATTACTTGATAATATTGGGCAAGCTAACTTTGCTTCCAAGATAGACTTGTTGAAAGGTTTTGCCATTTGGTCTGATGAATGCACCTGCAACATTCCAACGAGTAATGAATCAACTGCTAGGATCCATAGAAGAAGTAGGTGCATACCTTGATGACATGGTGATTTATTCTACAACATGGGAAGAGCATCTGAGGATTTTAAGAAAAGTGTTCAAGAAACTTCAGGAAGCAGGACAAACAATCAACTTCGAAAAGAGTAAGTTGGGAAAGGCAACTGTTCAGTATCAGGGACTTTAAGTTGGAAAAGTCCTGCTCTCTCCTGTTAACACTAATGTAGAAGGTATACATAAGGCTATCCCTCCTACTACCAGGAAAGAACCACAAAGATTTTTGGGCATGGCTGGATTTTATCACCAATTGTCCAAATTTCTTAGTCATAGTAGCTCCCTTAATTGATTTAACCAGTCCTAAGACAAAGTTTGTTTGCACTCCAGAATGTCAAGAATCATTTGAGAAGGTTAAAGCCATTTTAACCTCAAGACCAGTACTTCAAGCTCCAGACTTCAATAAGAAGTTTGTGATCCAAGTTGATGCACCTGACTGTGGAATTGGAGCTGTTTTACTTCAAGAAGATGAGAGTAATATCTTACATCCTGTTTGTTTCACGTCTTCAAAGTTGAAAAAGCATCAGAAAGTATATTCAACAATAGAAAAAGAAATATTAGCATTAATTACAGCATTGAAAAAGTTTGAAGTGTATGTGAACAGGGCCCAGTATGAAGAAATTTTAGTATTACCTGACCACAATCCCCTCGCTTTTATTAAAAAAAAAAAAAATCATAATCAGAGACTGACCAGCTGGTCTCTGTTCTTGTGACCTTGTAATGTAAAAATGAAACTCATTACAGGTAAAAATAATGTTATAGAAGAATATTTATCCTGTTGTGAATCGTTAGATTGAAACCCGGGATAATTAATCTTCAGGGGGAAGGAATCTCATGATATTCTTTTCTAATATGTATAAAGTATGATTTTCCAGAATATTATGATATGCTTTGTAATTGTTGTCTGATTTTTATTTATGCAAGAGATGTTCTGTAGTATATTCTGTATATTAAATATATAATTATGTATAAATGTCTTTGTAATGTTAGATCTTACAAATATTAATGATTTAGATAACTTAACAGTATAATTTAAAATCAATACCTTTATTAATAATAGCACAATAGTGGAAGACAGGAGTTTTGTCTGTCTCTAAGCCCTTGTGTTCTGAAGTTGTCTTAGAGAGATGTCATCACGAGCAATTAGCGCACTGACAGATATTCGCCAATAGCATAAGATTTGCCTCAGTCAAGATAAGCGAAGACTCGCACGCTTCGTTTGTTTAACGATTAGCCACCTGCTGGTTGTATCGATCACGTTGAGATCTTGTCCAAAACTTTTTTCCTTAAAGTCATGTGTTGTTCTGATTATGTCTCATGTGGCCAGAAGTCTAGAATGTTCCATGGATTTTGTTCCCAAAATGTTTTAGAATATTTTGTGCATCTTGGCCCTAAAACGTTTTGTCTTGACAATGACGCTATCTAGTTGTTTTGTTTTGTTGGTTCTCTCTCTCTCTCTCTCTCTCTCTCTCTCTCTCTCTCTTCAAGAACGACAAGTTTGTAACGTAAAGTAAATTTATTGTGGTCATTGATATCAATCTTAGCTTTTGAGATCTGATAACCGGATTAATTAGTGTACATAGTGGTAATGGTGCCTGTCAGAAAAGTATTTAGTGAATCTCAAGCAGCTGCAATTGGAGTAATCTAGTGAAAGTTTTCACAAGTTTGTGTAAGGTAAAGTAGATGTCACATATTTATAAAATGGTGTAATATAATTTGTGAAGTGTTTAGATAAGTGATTACTAAACCAGTCAATATATTAAGGGATTTTTGCTTTAGTGAATTTTTTTTTTTTTTTTTTTGTATGTTTTTTTATTTGCAAATTGATTAGGATCTTAAGTGTTTCTTAATAGTTTAACATTGCATGCTTGATTTAATTTTCATTTACTTAGATGCTCTTTTCAAATCATAAGTATTTCTTAATAGTTTAAAATTTGCTTGATTAATTAAATTTCTTGATAAATTAACATTAGTGATTAAACTTAAGAATTAATTAAATTTTGCATTGTTTTCAAGTATTAATTCAAAATTAAAAAGGCAAATTCTGATTATAAATTTGAACTATTTTTTTTTTTTTGTATTTAAAAGTTTTATAACAGTGTTTCATTTGTTGACCACCAGTAGTAGGATTAATTGTGTGCATAAGGCATAGTGATATACATGTTTTGTTTCTTTAGTTTTGCTGAAGTGAATTGAGACCGGGGAGACAGTTGAAGTTGTTTGAAGGAGTGATACCCTTTTAATTAACGTAAGCATATATAAATACCTCACAAGTGTTTTGATAAACAGTCTGATTTCTCACATGATTAGTAAGCTTTTTAAAGGATCACTGTTACCTTTAGAGTATTCACTCGTTATATTATTGTCATGAGAGTTCAGGTATCTGGCTGAAATGAGGTAAATGTTTGAATTCTGTGATTAGTAGTGTAATAGCCAGGTACTTGGAACACTTCATGACAATATATATATATATATATATATATATATATATATATATATATATATATATATATATATATATATATATATATATATATATATATATATATATATATATATATATATATATATATATATATATATATATATATATATATATATATATATATATATATATATATATATATATATATATATATATATATATATATTATTGTTATAAACTAGGGGCTTTGTTGGGGAGAGAATTGGAACAATTTATTATGATGTACTGCCAAAGAACCAAGGGGGGCCTGAGTTTATAAACAAAAGAAAGTTATTTGAAACTCACCTCAGATTTTTGCTGGATTTACAAATAAATGATTAAGGTTGCCATTTGAAATTAGACTTCTTTTACAATTAATGGGGGTTTATTTACAGAGACTAGGAAAGTATGCAAGGAGACAAAACAGAATGCAAATTTTAACCAATGGGCAGGCTCATCAATTATATACAGTGAGCAATAATGCAGTGCTTGGCAAACAAGCAATTTAAATATGAATTGGCCAATGTACAATTATCCCCGGTATAACAATAACTCGGTTAGGCAAAAATTACATTAAATTGTCTGTTATAGTAATTCTTTGGAAGGGGTAGGCTCCAGGATAATGGAATCAGTTAATTATGATGATGCAGTTGTAGCAACGGGATTGCTGCTTTCAGGCTGTGATCAGGAATGGTTGCGAAAGGTGGATGGCAGTCATGAACAAGGGCATAAGATTACGTACTGGGCAGACCAGACCCCTGTAAGAGAGGTCAGGAGTTAATACCACACAAAAAGCGAAATGAAATCTCCCTGTAAAAGTATTACACAAATGCACTTTCTTAAATTCTAAACATTACGTAGCCCAGAAGATAATTATAAGAAATCACGTAATCACAGTCTTGGAATCGTAGTGGATTGGGCTCGGAAACAATGAACTCGTGTTGCTGCCACACAAAGGGGGAAGCTTCAAACACTTGTATCACTTAGAGTAATTTGCCCTTAATTTGCACTGGGAAAGGGATAATTGGATTTTTACCACTGGATACTTTACTTGATTTCAAGGCAGGTTACGGGCGCTTTACAGGATGCCGAAGCAGGACGACTTAATAAAGGGAAATGTTTTTGTGGAGAAAGGAACTGAAGTTTAAAGGAATGGAAAAACAATCAAGGGATTTTAGGGTGAGGGAAAGGGCTGGCGTACTGACTACTTGCGATCCATGAACCTGTTCGACAGTTGTTGTTGCCATACAATCGATTCGGCCGTTCATCGAAGGTAGTTTTACCCAGCGTAGAATGGAAAGGGACGCAGATGTATGTCCCCGACAAGATACAGGAGGTCTCTGAAACCTCCGATGCGGCGGCTGGCATGGGCTGTGTTTGTCGAAATTTAGGCCTATCAGACCTGCAAAAAGTCATACAGCCAGCAAAAGAGCAGAGGGAAAGAATCCTTAAAGATTAAGTACTTAGAGGTTAAGGTCCTACCTGTCAGCTAGCCCCCACTATGCCTATTCAGCTCCCCATACCTAACTACTCCCACATTGCATGATGGGGATAAAAAGAAGGTCCCCATTTGTTCCCCGGATCAGGCAATTGGGGGGAAGTGATTCCTACATTGGTACAAACTGGCGTGAACTTCTATTCTCTGGTTCAAAAGACGCTCATTGCTACATTGCCCGCCCTATTTCCCTGCCCCGATACTCAAATGAACAGAGAACCTGCATTTCAAAATAATGATGCACTGGCTTTTGAATGAGGGAGGGATAAATCTGTGAATATGAATATATATATATATATATATATATATATATATATATATATATATATATATATATATATATATATATATATATATATATATATATATTACATTTTCCTGGCAATTTAGTTTTAAATATTCTTTTGTGAGACAGATAGCAACAATTTAAGGTAATTTAGCCTTATGATTCTGACTTTGGTGGTCCAGGAAAACATAAAAACGAGGAAAAAAAAAGGGGAATTTCATATGAGCATAAGGCTCTTCTACTGAAGGGAGATATTACGAAAACACGTGGGCAAACTTAAAGGAATGTATTTACATAAATGACATTAGTACGGGAAAGAGGAATGCAAGTAGATTAAAGATCCTGAAGGAGATTCCTATGGGATGAATGAAACTGGG
>NC_089742.1:16918167-16925667 GCF_040412425.1 Macrobrachium rosenbergii
AATAACACACGAGATCATTAATGGATCCAAACGGTCTTTGAAGCTGAAAAGGCTACCGATATTCAGTGGGTTTGTTGGAATAATTTTGATATTCACGGCAGGTAGATGACCGGATATTAAAGATTCGAGTTCTTATAAAAGGTTGTGTCGTGAATAAAAGGAAGACTGGAACAGAAAGGTCATTTAAGAACGTGAGGAGCAGGATGATGTGGAGCAAAAATATTATTTAAATTTTGGAGACGTGTTTAAAGAATAAGTGGGTGGGAAAGCATTTGCCGTTTAAGTATTTTTGCAGGAACGTGATTTCATTGTGGAAAGCTTGCCGACTAGAGGATAGAGCAAAGGCTCAGTGAAGCATGGTTAATACGGAATTAATCTTAAAATCAAGAGAAACAGAAAACGTAGAGGTGGCATCCTTCAACGAAGTGGAGTCAGGGAGAATCGGAGGAAAACCCCAATGAATATTCAACAGGCGGAGGTTTCTCGAAAGGCAGGGGAAGCACACCAACAGGTCAAGAAAGTCATATTTATTCAGTTGCAACGCTTCGAAGCCAACCAGCAAGCATCATTTTCAAGCAACAAAGTAATAATACCCAATTAGTACAATAAAATTAAGTGACAAATATTAAAATACACAATATAAATTACAATAAACAAACAGAGCTAAAAATATGAATAAGGACCAACCGTTGAGTGTGGAGGCAGAGGGAGGAGTGACCAAAAACGTAAACAGTTCACGTAAGATTAAGAACTGTAGACGTTGCAACTGAATAAATATAACTTTTTTGACCTCTTGGTGTGCTTCCCTACCAAAGGCCCACAAAGAAAATGTTCCTATCCTCCCTATCTTAGCGTCTTATAATAACGCCAATTACAAACTAGCAAAATACCTAGTTCCCATGCTTACCCCCTAGGCCGAAAATTCTCACAGCCTTAAGAATTCATACGAGTTCAAAAATACTCTTCTCGCTCAGGACTCGGATCTTGTTATGGTAAGCTACGATGTCGAGTCTTTATTTACGAATGTACCTGTACAACAGACCATTGATATTATTTTACATAAGCTTTTTCCTATGGATGAGTCTCGTTTTAATGGGTTCTGTAAGAACGATTTCAAGAAACTTTTAGATCTAGCGGTGCGGGACACCGTTTTTGTTTTTAATGGTTGTCCTTACTCACAAATTGATGGTATGGCTGTGGGCTCTCCACTTGGACCCATCTTCGCCGGTATCATCATGTGCTCGCTGGAAGAGCACATGGTTGATACTTGTACCCTCAGTTACCATCCACTATTTGATAAGCTGTATGTAGACGATACGTTTGCATTTTTTAGAGGTCAGTTTGACGCCGAGAAGTTTTAACTTTCATCAGGTTACTTCACCTTAATATTAAATTCACGGTTGAACACGAGACTAACAACCAGTTACATTTTCTAGATATTTTAATAACACGATACTTTCAAGGCTCCGTTACTTTTGTTTTTAGAAAAAAAAAAGACATTCGCTGGTCTTGGTACAAATTTTTATAGTTTTTGTTCTCTTGATTATAAGATTATTTCCGTATTAACCATGCTTCACCGAGCCTTTACTTTATCCTCTACTTAACTAGCTTTCCACAATAAAATCACGTTCTTGCAAAAATACTTTAACAGCAACTGCTTTCCCACCCACTTATTCTTTAAACACGTCTCCAAATCTTCAAATAATAATTTTGCTCCACGTCTTCTTACTCCTCACGTTCCTAAATTACCTTTCTATTCCAGTATTCCTTTTATTCGCAATACAACCTTTTATAAAGTACTCGAATCTTTAATATCCGGTCATCTCCCTGCCGTGAAAATCAAAATTATACCCACAATCCCGCTGAATATAGGTAGCCTTTTCAGCTTCAAAGACCGTTTGGATCCATTAATGATCTCGTGTGTTATTTATAAGCTTACTTGTCCTAGATGTGATCGAGGAACCTATATTGGAACGACACATAGGTACCTTAAGGTCCGAATCGACAGTCATAGAGCTGTCAGCTATGGAACTGTCACTAAATTTTCAAATCCCAAATTTTCCAACATAACGGATCATGCCGATAAATGCAAATATTCCATTCAGTACTAAGACTTTAAGGTTTTGGGCAGAGCCTCCAATCATAAGCTTTTAACAATTAATGAATCATTGTTTATTAAAAAAAAAAAAACTGGTCCCCTCACTGAACACCCACGCCACGTCTACACCTCTTTATCTCTTGTGAACTGTTTACGTTTTTGATCAGTCCTTCCTCTGCCTCCACACTCAACGGTTAGTCCTTATTTTTAGCTGTGTTTGATTTATTATAACTTATATTGTGTATTTTAATATTTGTCACTTAATTCTGTTGTACTAATTAGATATTATTACTTTGTAGCTAGAAAATTATGCCTGCTGGTAGGCTTCGAAACGTTGCAACTTAATAAATATGGCTTTCTTGACCTGTTGGTGCGCTTCTCCTGCCTTCATTGTGTTCTTGGGTTTCGAGAAACCTCCGCCCGTTGAAGATATATATATATATATATATATATATATATATATATATATATATATATATATATATTATATACAGTATCTCTCTCTCTCTCTCTCTCTCTCTCTCTCTATGTATATATATATATATATATATATATATATATATATATATATATATATATATATATATATATATATACAAAATATATATGTGTGTGTGTGTGCACGCGCATGTGTTCGTGTGCGTGTGTGTGCGTATTTTTATATGTATAACCGAATCACGAAAATATGGAACATGATGGTTATATAAATAAAGACAAAATCCATTGTTTCTCTTTCATTCGTGGATTTTGTTTTCATTTATATTTGTATATATATATATATATATATATATATATATATATATATATATATATATATATATATATATATATATATATATATATATCTTCTTTATCTGCATCTTTTCCACTTCTATGTGGGGTCGATGTTTCTGCCAGCTTTCCTCCACCTGGCTCGGTCAAACACATCGTCCTCTGACAATTGTTTGTCTATTAGATCTTCTCTTAACTACATCCATCCACCTTTACTTTGGTCTTCCTCTTGCTCTTCCACCTGGCACCTCCATCTGCATCACTCTCCTCCCTACACATGTCTCATCCCTTCTCATCACATGGCCATGCCACTGCAATCTTCTTTGCTGAGCCTTCTTTGATAGTTCTGCGACTTTGGTAATTCCTCTTATTCTTTCATTTTTGATCCTGTCCATTTTTTTTACTCCACACATCCACCTGAGCATTTTCATATCTACAGCATCCAGTTTCTTCTCTTGCACTCTCTTTGCCAGCCATGGTTCTACTCCATACATCAAAGCTGTTCTCACTACTGTCTTATACACTCTTCCTTTAACATTTATGTTGATTCTTCATTCGCACAAGACACCTGACATCTTTCTCCAATTTCTCCATCCAGCCTGCACGCTGTGTTATTTCTGCATCTAAATTTCCATCATCAGCTCTTGTTGAACTAAGATACCTAAATTTTTTACTCGGTTCAACCTTCTCCCTTCCATGCTAATCTTGGAGTCTAGATCTTCATTGAACCCTAGATATTCAGTCCTCTTTCTGCTTATCTTTAGTCCTCTGAAATCCAGTACCTTCCTCCATTGCTCTAGTTTTGACTCTACTACCCCTCTGTTGGTGCTGCATAACACAATGTCATCAGCAAACAACATCCACCAGTGGGATTGATCTCTTATTCCTTGAGATAGCATACCCATAATCAGGTCAAAAAAATATTGACTTAAAGCAGATCCCTGATATAAACCAATTCTTACTGGTATCCATTCAGTTAACCCAACTATGCTTCTAACATATCCTGGACCAACCTCACATACTTCTCCGGTGTTCCCTTTACTCGCATACACTTCCAAACCTCTTGGTGTGGGACTTTACCAAATGCCTTTTACAGATCTATGAATACAATGTGCAGTCCTTTCTGCTTTTTCCAGTGTTTTTCCATCATCTGTCGGAAGACAAACACTGCATCTGTCGTTCCTCTTCCTGGCATGAAACCAAACTGTTCTTCACCTACAGATGTTTCTTCCCTAATTCTTTGATCCATCATTCTTTCCCAGATTTTCATGGTGTGAGACTTTAGCTTTGTTCCTCTGTAGTTTGCTCAATCCTGGATTTCACTCTTTTCTTTATAGATAGGCACAATAAAGCTTTCTCTTCATTCTTTTGGTATCTTTTCCTGATTTTATATTTTCTTTGCTAGGACCCACAGCATGTCTATTCCTTCATCTCTCAGGCTCTTCCATACTTCTACAGGAATTCCATCTGGTCGTATTGTTTTACCATTTTTCACCTTCTTTAGTGCCTTTTTACTTTCTTCCCGCTAATAGTACGTGTCATACCAAGGTTCTGGAATCCATCTTCAAAGCATTTTCTAGGATTTTCTTCATTTAACAGGTCTTCGTAATATTCTTTCCACCTCTTCTTTATCTTATCCTCGTTGCATAAAACCACTCCATTTCCATCCTTAACCTGTTTTATATGGGAGTAGTCTTTGGTGTCCTCCCTTGACTTTGCAATTCTGTGAAATTTTCTCTCCCCCTCGGGTGTTTCCAGCTCTCCGTACAAGTTATCTAATGCTCTTGTCTTTCTTGTGCAACTACCTTCTTTACTTGTTTCTTATGTCTTTCGTACCTGTCCTTATCCTCATGCAGTCCATGCTTTTCCCAGATCTTTTATTGGACCTTTTTTTGGCTTTCACAGCCTCTTTCACTTCACCATTCCACCACCAGGTTTCCTTATCGTCAAGAGGTTTCTTTCCAGAAGTATTCCCCAACACCTCCCACCCACTCTATTTATCACCATACTGTTGTGATTCCACCATTCTTGCACTCCCTCCAGCAATTTAACTTCCCTCAACACTCTCTCCTTAAATTCCTGCCTTGCTTCCTCCTCTTGTGTTAGCTTCCACTACTTGGTTGTTGGTGGGACACGTGCAGGCCTACCTTTTACTATGTTCATTATTTCCAGGTCCATTACCACCACCCGGTTTGTGCTGCCACATACTTTCCATTTAAAACTTTACAAACTTTACAATTTCTCACCTCTCTCAGGTGTGATCTTCTGCACATGAGGAAGTCAGTTTGACTTTCTCTTGCTCCACTCTTGTATGTGATGTACTGATTTTCTTTCTTTTCAATCCAGGTGTTGACAAAAGCCAAATCAGATGAACTGCGCAGTCCACAGCTCTCTCTCCCTCGTCATTTCTCTCTCCAGCTCCCAAGCCACCAAGCAATCTCTCAGTACCCTCTCTGGTCCTTCCTAAATGTCCATTCATGTCACCCCCAACAATTAAACTGTCTATCTATTTCCTCCCAAAATGTCACTTTCTCAACGTCATCACATCCTGCTTGAGGGGCATAAATGCTCACGATGTTAACTATATATATATATATATATATATATATATATATGCTATGTATATATATATATATATATATATATATATATATATATATATATATATATATATATATATATATATATATATACCTATTATATATTATATATATATATATATATATATATATATATATATATATATATATATATATATATATATATATATATATATATATATATATATATATATATATATATATATATATATATATATATATATATATATATATATATATATATATATATATATATATATATATATATATATATATATATATATATATATATATTGTATAATTATGCAGCAAACGAGCTGAGCTGACCATAATCACGGAGGAGGAACATAAGTGTGAAAACTATATCTAAAATCTAAATAACTCCCATTCTTTGTTACCACATTTTTTCTTGATCTGAGGCGTTGCCATTGCAAGAATGGTACTGAAATCACAGGCAAAAATGTGATGAAATCCCAAAAGGGGTAATAAAGCCCAGCCACAAGAGACAGTTATGGAGGTCAGGGGTTACAAAGGAAGCGGTAGGGCTTTACTCTGCGACCTGATAAATTACGATGAAAGCGAAAAGTACAGTAGAAGTAGCAGTCTTTACTCAATCAGTATAGAAAAAGAGCGCTATTATAATGCGCACATTGAATAGGCTTTGGTTTGGCTGCACCACCGTGATGATGTGAAAATTATGCATGAGTGCCTGATCCCAGTACCACCCAACACTGACCCGGCCCACGTTTTTGTTGAACATTACTTTAGTCTCCGGAACAGCAACAGCAACAATCGGAATGAGTTCGATCGTATTACTCTCGAGACAAAGAAGAAAAAAGAAGAGAAAAAAAATGTTACCCACAAAGAAGCTTTGCGTTTATGTGATCACGACCTTCTGACTGGATACTTTTGCTATGTCTTCAGAGAGTAATGCTAAATGAAGTGCCAGTGTCTATCTCTTCAGGCATGGTTAGCGTTGTGCGTATTGTAATGGTACTCGCTTTCTATTCTGATTAAAAAAGATTCCTACTTCTACTTTTTGCTCTCATCATAATTTATCAGGTTGCGGAGTAAAGCCCTAGGCCCTACCCCCTACCTCATACCCCCTCCCTTGCATCCCCTGGCCTCCATATCTGTCTCTTGTGGCTGGGCTTTACCACCCCTTTTGTGATTTCATCTCTTTTAAGTCTGTGATCTGTATAAATGTGAACAAAGTCACTCGCCTCACACAGACTGGTGCACATAACTTCAAAAAGAGATGTGATATTTCGTTAAAACTTTGTGACAAATCAAAGCGCCTTTATGCTATCTGCTCCTTCGTGTGTGTGTGTGTGTGTGTGTGTGGAAGTGTGTGTATGTGTGCGAGTGTATGTGCGTGTTTGTGTGTGTGTGAGAGAAAGAGAGGGAGAGACAGTCTCGCGACATTTTTGAATGTTTATTTGAAAGTTTATTATGAATTTGTCAATCATTAATTGTTATGCATAACACATGAATTAGTCTAGGAGGCATTATTTGATATCTATAAAACTTCTACGTCATTTCATGTATTTTTAACAGAAACGCTGAATGGAAAGAAAAGCGAAATTTGGGAACCATGACTGAGTAAAATACGTAAAATGTGTTCTGGATCTATCATCAAAATAATCACATACTAACTGGTGTTTGTTCGTTTGTTTGTTTGTTTGTTTGTTTGTTTTTGCTATTTGAGTTTCAAAACATGGAACACCATATATGTACAAAAGTAAATTGTCTACTTATTAAAAGAACCTTCTGAGGAGATTTTTGAAGTATATTATTATGAAAATGCTTCATTCTGTAGCTTTCAACGTGCACTACTCTACTTTCAGATCCTCTCACCAGGTGTCAGTTTGTTGGATCTCGATTGGTTTTTGTGTGAATACATCGCTTGTTGCGCGAGAGGAAGCAAATACCTTTGGTGTTAGCTGCTACAAAATATATAAATGTATCAAAGGGCAAGAGGGGAGACACGCTTCCTATAAAGGAAAGAACCATCTATTAACAGCAAAAGGT
>NC_089742.1:16930667-16973167 GCF_040412425.1 Macrobrachium rosenbergii
TAAACAAAATTAAATCACAAAAAATTTAATTTATCAAGAAATTAAATTAATTAAGTAAAATTTAAACTATCGAGAGTTATTCAAGACTTGAAAAGAAAACCTTAATAAATGAAATTAAATCAAGTATGCAATATTAAATTATCAAGAAATATTTAAAATACTAAATAAATAAATGTTAAATTGCAAATATATAAAAAGAAAAATGAAGAGATTGCAAACACAAGAACACACAAAACACACAAAAGATTTATCAATAATAATTTCACTATGCAAAATTCCCCTATTATACCTTTTTATACCATGGTAATTATAAGTAAAATTCACTTAACCTTACACAAGCTTGTGAAAACCTTTCTAAAATCACTTGTAGCTGCTTTATATTCACAAAACACACTTTTTATTTGGGAGCCTTCCAAATGTATATACTTTTCCTGTACTCAGATCTCAAAAGCTAAGATTAATACTAGTGACCACATTAATTACTCTCTTTAGAAGAAAGAGAGAGAGAGAGAGAGAGAGAGAGAGAGAGAGAGAGAGAGAGAGAGAGAGAGAGAGAGAGAGAGAGAGAGAGAGAGAGAGAGAGAGGAGAGAGAGAGAGAGAGAGAAAGAGAGGGAACCAATATGAACGGTCTCTGAAATTAGAATGAATAAATCTGAGGATTCAGTATGAAATTAAACAATCATATGACGTCATTAAGGCATTTTGGGAATGAGATACAAGAGAAGGCTCTCGAAAGGGCCATACATGATTCAAACAAAAAAGATCATATGGGACATGATCAGAACAATATGTGATCAGAGCAATGTATGTCACATACATTGCGAAACCATTTGTCTTCTTCTTGTATGAGACAAAGCTTTTACAGAAACCTTTACACAATTAGAACATACTGCAACTGGCCAATTATGGTGGGCATGTTTTAAAAACAAAATGAAACAACCCAAGTTGGTTTCCAGAACTGATCAGCAATTGCTATTCCCAACCAGTCAACACATTATCTTAACTGGTGACAGATGGCACATCTGGTCTAAAACTCAAATCTCTCTCTCCCACTACTATGCCATTAAAAGGAAAGATATTATTAATTCTAAATTATGCTGTTAAGTTATCTAAATCACTAACTCTTTTGAGATCTGACACTGCACCACATACAATATTTTGACAATTATTATTATTGCACACAACACATGATAAATAGAAGAGTAAAATGTACCAAACTATGGAAAGACATTCATAATACAAGGTAACATCATGAAATTATGCAAATAAAAATAATTGATTTCCAGGCTGAAAAGAACTTCCTAGATAAAATTAAATTATGTTTATTCAAAGAAATTTAACTTTTTACAAAATATATTGTGTTAGCTGATTTTCAGCTCAATGTTTTTGGAAGAAAAACACAAGGATTAACTAGAATTTCCATATACAGTACGACTTCTCAGTGTAGCCACATTTAAGATAATGCCTAAATAAAAATATGAGGAAAAGTGGAAAAACTTCTCAAGAGATTTTAGCCCCACGTCCTTATAAATTTCGTATATACAGAAATTAAAATCCCCATAGGAATACTAGAATTTAAATAATGGCTGGCCTCTTTGTATTTTACATTTATTTATCAGTGTAATAGGGGAATGTGGTAATAAAAGTTGAGAGACCCAGCATCATCTAAAATTTACGATCTTACAACATAAAAGGTATTGGTTAGAACAAGACACAACTGATGAGGTGTTCCTACTGTAGCATTAGGAGGCATTCCTTGCGAAGAGGCAAGAGAATATTATACAATAATTAATGCCAACTTTAGGATCATTGGCAAGACATCGAATGATGGATAATTCTTACATTGGGAGGTCTTGCCATTCGCTATAATTGAACTTCCCTTCATTATTGTACCATTCTTTATTCTCTCCTATTTTTTAATATACTGTATATAGAAGTTTTGACCCAGCGGGACGTGTCAGGGGGCGGATGTGTTAGAGGTCTCCCTCGATTTTTTTACCAAAAAAGAACGGTTTTTCGCTCTTGGTGATCGTACCTCTCATAGAAGGCAATGTGTTAATAGTGTCTCTACATAATACCCAGCGCATAAGCTAGTTAGTGTTGTGTAATTGCAGATGTTTTTATCTACAATCTGCCCCAATCAGTGCCTTCGAAATTTTCAAGTTTCAACTTTTCAAAGCCTATTGGCCCTGGGAAATGGGTAATAGAGTGCTGTGTATGTGTTAGTGCTTGGCTCTCCCTTTACCACAAAAATGTCATCTGTCCAACCTCCAACCGTTGTGCAAGTGACCCTGGCACCTAATGATACCTGTGCCCCACACAAGTTCTGTACTAGGGAACAATTGTCCTTACTTTATACAATACCATTCGAACTATTCCGATGCCGAGAACACTATACAACCTGTCAGTGCAGCCTTCTCCAATGAGGAAATTAATGCTGCTTATACAAAATGCAAAGACCTGATACCAGAAATCATTCTCCAGGAGTAACTCGCGAAAAGCTTATCCTCTTTCAAGAAAACATTATATATCACTAAGTGGCTAAGGACCTGCTCAGTGGAAATCTATGCCGATGACCCTTACAATCTACCTCCAAAGAGGCCTGCTGATCTAAGCCTAGCTGCAGTGTACCATATGGCAGAAAATGCTTTTCTAAAAGCAAAATCCATCTCAGAAAAAATTGGCAAAACCTTAGAAAAAATTGAGGAAGCACAAGACAAATTTTCACAGATATGGGACGTGATCAAAGGATTACAGGAATCATTCGACAGTCTTAAAACTGTGAGAACGAATAACAATCTTTCATGGATCTGGGATGCGATCAAAGGAGTGCAGGAATCATTAGACAAGGGCACAGCAAGCCACCAGACTCCTTTGAATGAGGCACCTATTATTTCCTCACCTCCCAACAGCACGAGAGAAGTAGGGGTGCGACGCAAAGTCGAGATGGCCATACCCTCCCATGAGCGAACTGCCCTCTCTCCCTCGGATGAAGAGCCCACATCCCCTATAGACCTATCGGAGGAGACCGATGAACCCCCAACCTCCTCTCCCTCTCCAGTGCCCCTGTGAAAGATAGATCTTCAGTGATGATCACCAACACTCGTGAGTCTTCCGACCCTATCTCTCCCCCTAACCCCCTCTCGTGGATGAAGATGTGATTGATCATGTGGGATTGGGGGCTGGCAGACACAAACAAGTAGAAAAACGAAAAGAACATCTCGATTGTCCGCTGAACCGAAGCCCAGCATTCATGAATTACCTCCCCCGAAACCTGAGAAGAGATGTCATGTTGTGATTCACAATTTACGATCGTCATTGAAGCTAGACGTCATAGTATAGAGAGGCAAGTTTCTCACGGGCTCCAACCCTCTTATCTCCCAAAAACTCCCATACAAAATTAAACGTAAAATGGCCAACAGGATTTACCTGCCTATTTCAACATCTAGATGTTCTTAAAGGCCAGAATTTCGGTCCTAATATAAAAGTCTCAAGATACAACCTAATCCGGGACCAACCTCCCCCAGGGGAACTTACTGACACCCCAATTAGTGGTTTTGGCACAGACTCGCCTTCTACCACAAGTGCCAGCCATTCTCCAAAGCCGAGCGAATGCCCACCCCCCCTCATTTACCCAAATAATCAACTCATTCATTTCTCATCTTCGTGAGTTGCCATGGATACACTAGATTTAATTTTGGAATATTTTTCGGCCTCAAGCAGAACATTCATCCCCTAAACATGCTCTACAAAAACTTCAAAGGCATTATTTCATTACAAGAAACGCTCCTCTGGCCTCATGACCTTGCCATCTGCGATTCACTGCATGAAGGCTTCGGAGCTTTTTCGACCTCATCGATGCAAGTTACAGATCACATCGTAACTGGTTGCCCAAAAGGGGGCATTTGTTTCCTGTGGCACAAATTGTTAGACAACATGGTGAATGTATTGACCTGTAGGAGTGATAGATTGCTGGGGCTGTAAGTGACAGTAGGGGACTTTAAGATTCTAATAATTAATGTTTATATGCCCTGGTAAAAAAAACGACAATTTGATCAATACTGCATGATCCTACGTGAGTTACACAACACTATTCATAATTCTACTGCTGATCATATTTGTGTAATTGGGGAGCTTAATTCTCACCCCACGAAACAATTTGATAACGAACTTACTCGCCTCCGTCAAAATCATGCCCTCCGAATTAGTGATGTAATGCTCCTCCCTCCCTCCTCCTATACCTATGTGCAAAGTAGAACGAACACAATTACAACCTCCTGGCTGGACCACTGCGTCACGTCCCCTCAACTTCATGACTCTGTTGTGACCTGCAACGTTCGTTACGTTCTTGCAATGGGCTATGATCACATCCCCTTACAGGTGTCATTCAGTACCCCATCCCTCCCTACCGTGAACCCCCTAACTGATCACCCACCTGCTGTTAACTGGGATTTTAACAAACAACAGGAAACCAGATCGTTTAGGGAAACCACGGAACCAAGCTGCGGTCAATAGGTCAACAGGCAGACTCCGTACTGTGCACTAACCCAAAATGTACAAACGACCATCACAGGAGAGATCTGAAAGAATTCTATTCGAATATAATTTCCGCCATGATTGCCTCCAGCAGGGATACCTTTAGGTCTTGTCAAGGCAACTCTCATAATATACCTGGATGGAATGACTTGGTTAAAGATCTATATACACATTCACAAGAAATGTTTCTACTGTGGAGGCAAAATGGTAGCCCGGGGGAAGGACACTTTGCACTGCTAATGAGGCAGGCGAGAGTGCAGATCAAGCTTGCCCTTAAACATTGCAGACTGAATGAAAAACAACCAAGAGCTGATGCAATGTCGAGAAAATTAGAATCTGGCGATTACCCCGTCTTTGGAAGGACATTCAGTCCCTAAATCCCAAAACTAAAAAGCTATCACAGAGAGTAGGAGAAGCCGTCGGTGACGAGGCTATCGCAAGAATGTGGGGCGATCACTTCAGCACTATCCTGAATTGCATAAGTGATCAAGACTCCCGAAGGGATGTAAATGACCTCCTTACTGATAATGTTCAATTTCATTTCGCCGATCGTATTACGCCAGGTAACATCAGCGATGCCATAAACAACCTACCTAATAATAAATCGCCCGGCTGGGATGGTTTGCCTGATGAAGCTTTCAAATTCTGCTATCCGATAATTTACATTTTGCTACCTGCTCTATTCAGTGCGTGCATAACTCACCAGTTTCTCCCAGACTCCCTGCTCTTAGTTCACTTAATGCCATTAATAAAAAAAAAAAAAAAAAAACATGCTAAAGGATGCAACTGACCCTGGCAATTATCGCCCGATTGCAATTACTACAATTGCGTCGAAGATACTTGATTCCGTTCTTCTAGTGAGACTTCTCCCCTTTCTACACACTACTGACAACCCTTTCGGCTTTAAAGCAAACCACTCAACCGACACCTGCATCTACATCCTGAAAGAATTGCTGAACTGTTACCTATCATCAGCCGCTCCTGTTTTCCTATGTTTTGTATATGTGAGAAACGCATTTGACAGAGTAAACTTCCTGAAGCTCTTCCTGAAGCCTCACAAACGAGGCACACCTCTATATCTAATTGGCATTTTATGTCGTTTGTTCTCCACACAGCAATTCTGTGTCAAATGGGGTAACGTGTTGCCTTACACATTCGGCTCCCTAAACGGGCTCCGGCAAGGGGGCATTCTCTCTCCATACCTATTTAACACGTGCACGGATGCCCTGAATGTCAAACTGAATTCACTCCCAATCAGATGCACTATCAACGAAACAACTATAAACAACCTCTGTTACGCGGACGATATGGTTCTGATTTCCCCATCAGTGCAAGGTCTCCAGCGACTCATTGACACCTGCCGCTAGTATGCAGAGGAATTTGATATCCTATACAACGAAACTAAGACCCAGTGTATGTCGATGCTTCCGAGATCGCTTATGCATATTGCAGAACCACTAATTTTCCTCGGAAATCATCGTCTGGAATTCTGCATGAATTTCCATATTTGGGCCACATTATAACGTACGACCTAGAAGATACGGCAGACATAGAACACAGGCGTCGTAAACTATGTGCAACTAGCAACATGATTGCAAGGTTTGTCTTCTGTCACCGAGAAACGAAACTGCTGCTCCTCCGCTCGTACTGCTACAGTATATATGGGTGTTCCCTTTAGACGAATTATACCCGAGAGGCCAAGAGGCGTATCATTGTTGTTCACAATGACATTTTGGAACGCCTCACAAACACTCCTCGCTATCACTCCGCCACACAGATGTTCATAGAAAACCGCCTGGATAATTTTAAAATCTTTGTGAGGCGAACAATGTCCAGTCTGATCACCCGACTGAGAAACAGCAGCAATTCGCTCATACAAAGCATCCTAATCAGTGAGGTAAGAAGATCTAAAATGTGGGAAAGATGGGATAATGAGGCGTCTGTTCCTTAAATGACTTATTCTCTATTTTTGCAATTATGAAGCGCCATCTCCAGAATCTGTCATTATTATTATTATTATTATTATTATTATTATTATTATTATTATTATTATTATTATTATTTCTACGTTTCTTGTTATTATTGGTATTTTTACTCTTTTATTATTACTGTGATTAATATCACTGTAGTGTTTTGCAGTTTTCAATATTCGTATTTAGCCTTCTGGACCTGACTTCTGTAACCACCTAAGGTCCCCAGCTGGAAATTAATCATCTGCGTAGACTAGGATCTTCATTTATGAGGAAACTGAGCTTTATATACCACTAAATAAAAAAAAAAACTGTACAGGAAGGAAAAAAAGTACCTCCAGCAGTCGGTTTCAAAAGTTATTCTATTTGGCTTACATTTTCTTGGTCGCAGCGAAGAAGAAATAAATAAGTTAAAGGTCTATATTTCATATCCTAACAGAGATTTGAATCTAAAATATGCTATGAAAATATTCCACCAACTGCCAGAAAATATATTTCTGCTGTGATAATAAAACATTTTCATATTTGCTTTGGAAATTACATTTGATTATTCATGAACAAGTGCTTCGGGTGAGGAGGGTGTCTAATATCCTTGATTCACGAACAACGTAAAATGAAGGTTAAGAGAGAGAGAGAGAGAGAGAGAGAGAGAGAGAGAGAGAGAGAGAGAGAGGCCAGAAGTATTTCTAGGTTATTTTAGTTTCGAAGCAAAGAAAAAAAATTTTCAATGGGTCATAGGATCAATAATATTGATAAAAAAAAAAAAAAAATATAGCATACTTCAAAAAAGCCAAAAGGGAAAAAAATCTGCTTCTTATAATATTTTAGTCGAAAATAAACTGCTTATTTTGCTGATACTTGTTTTCTAATACAATTAGGCATGCTAATTATTTTGTAAAGAAACATGAGATGCATTAGCAGATAATCGAAAAGGAACTATTAGTTCTGGCAAGTATTTTCATACCTGAGAAATATAAACAAGGTTATGGGACCTAATAATACGATACTTGCATTAAATGCTTCTTTCAAGGAAACGATCTTTGTGGCTTTCATCAGAATTCTATCTTTTGCCAAGTTTTTCTTACGGATATTTTCTGAATTAATTGGGAGGAATACTGAGGATTTTTTTACACTGCCACGGTGTTCATTAGGTTATTGCTTATAACAATATTGTTTATGAGAGTTTATGAACCAAATGACAGAGCTAAAAGTTATTAGAACTTTGTTACCATTGTTATATATAACCTGAGCTGTGTAACAAAACAGTCAGTTACATCTGTTTAGTAGCATCTAAATGAAGGGACAAATAGAAGCTATCTTTTAGCTATAAAGACCAATAACATATTAAAATAAACTTTAATACACAAACTAACTTTGATCTCTCTCTCTCTCTCTCTCTCTCTCTCTGGGAAAGTGAAGTTACTTAAAAGGAATCAGATGGGAATACTAATCATGATATTCTTTTTTGAGTAAAAATAATAATAAAAAATAATATGAACAGAAAGCGTTTCTTTCATTTGAACTTTTACAGATCGGTTTTGCACTCCGCAGGGTAGACTTATTGGACTAAGATGTGTGCATAGAATTCGAATAATGACTTCAAATCCAATATTTACCTTTCTGAGAGAATAATTGCTAGTGAGAATACATTTTGCTAGGAGAACGGTTTGATTACTGCCCTACGTAAATATATTTTCTGTCATCCCTTTGAAGCTTAATATCATTAACCTACACACACACACACATACACACAAACACATCCACACAACCACACACTCACGTGCGCGCTCACACACAAATTATACACACACACACACACACACACACACACATATATATATATATATATATATATATATATATATATATATATATATATATATATACACCAGTTGTTTTCTGAAATTAGAGGCCCCCTCCACAGGACAAATGGAAAGTTATGAAATTTTCTGTTATAGCCTATCTACAAGTACATTAGTTGAAGTTTCTATTAAGCTATTTTTCATTTTACATTTCTTGTATTTTCAAAGTGAGTGACGGAGTTAGATACAGCCATGGCTAACGACTTGGAGGAAATCAGATGGATTGACCGAATCCGAGCTATAACCTTCAGAGAGGCCATGGATGCTGCACATCCTTCATTTCACATTCCTGAATAGCTAAATACATTAAAAGAGATGAATCCTTTGTTAAAAGAAACTGGAACAAAAATCCATATGACTGTCATCGCGGAAAGAGTGAGAATCTTGGAAGGCCTGAAGTCCTTTCTCAGGAGTCAAAAGACATCATAGCTGAGGCATTGGGTAGACCAAGAAAGTCTTTACGTAAATTGGCTGTGGTATAGGCAGATGGAGGCCACACAAAATATTAAATACTCAGAGAGAAACTTAAACAAATACATGTCCTGAATTACTTTTGTTTTTGTCCATATAAATTTTAGTTTATGCTGTAGAGGGGGGGCGGGGTTCGCTCTAATTTCCAAACACCCTGTATATATATATATTACTGGTCATTTTTACCGGCTGCATATGTAATTGCAATAACTACAATACCTCTTAACTTCTGGAATTCTATACACTGTTTGGATAGGCTTGTCATCACAAAGCCTTAGATCCGAATGCAAGACTAAGAAGTAAGTCTGATTTTCGCAGAAGGATTCAAACCCGCATCCAGAGAATTAGAGCTAAGTCATGTTGCCGACCTGACCTAGAGAATGCTAAAAGTCTATTGCTGCCGAAATGTCTATATATCTGTCGATACATCTGTTAGAGCTGGAATAGACCCATCTTCAGCATCGTAGCCAAGTGGACAAATAAGAATTTAAGCAATAAAAACGATTGCCCATTTGGCTATAGTCGTAAGGATGGGTCTATTCCAGCTCTGGTAATTGTATCTGATTTCGAAAGGTATAGGCATGTATGAAGGGCAACAGACTTTTTGTCCTTCTAATGCGCAGGTCGGCTGCGTGACCTGATTCTGGTACTCTGGATGCTAGCTCTAATCCTACTACGGATATCAGGACTTCATATCCTTGCATTTAGATCTAAGGCTCCGTATTAACAAGCGTGTTCAAATAGTGTGAAAAATACGAGAAGTAAAGGGGCATCGTGTTTATCACAGCTGAATGCACACACACTCACACACACGCATATATATATATATATATATATATATATATATATATATATATATATATATATATATATGTATATATATGTATATATATATATATATATATATATATATATATATATATATATATGTATATATATATATATATATATATATATATATATATATATATATATATATATATATATATATATATATATATATATATATATATATATATATATATATATATATATATATATATATATATATATATATATATATATATACATACTTGGAATCTTAGTTTGATGATGAATAATATTGTCAAGGTCAGGTAGAAAATTTTATTTTTTGACTTTTTGAGGTGTAAAACCTCATCATAAGGTTATATGCCTCGAAAGCCGGCAAAGTAAGTGTTCTACCAGGAATATATATATATATATATATATATATATATATATATATATATATATATATATATATATATATATATATATATATGTATGTATATATATATATATATATGTATGTATATATATATATATATATATATATATATATATATATATATATATATATATATATATATATATATATATATGTATGTATATATATATATATATATATATATATATATATATATATATATATATATATATATATATATATATATATATATATATATATATATATATATATATATATATATATATATATATATATATATATATATATATATATATATATATATATATATATATATATATATATATATATATATATATATATATATATATATATATATATATATATATATATATATATATATATATATATATATATATATATATATATATATATATATATATATACATACACATATATATATATATATATATATATATATATATATATATATATATATATATATATATATATATATATATATATATATATATATATATATATATATATATATATATATATATATATATATATATATATATATATATATATATATATATATATATATATATACTTGGAATCTTAGTTTGATGATGAATAATATTGTCAAAAGTCAGGTAGAAAATTTTATTTTTGACTTTTGAGGTGTAAAACCTCATCATAAGGTTATATGCCTCGAAAGCCAGCAAAGTAAGTGTTCTACCAGGAATATATATATATATATATATATATATATATATATATATATATATATATATATATATATATATATATATATATATATATATATATATATATATATGTGTGTGTGTGTGTGTGTGTGTGTGTGTGTGTGTGTGTGTGTGTGTGTGCGTGTGTGTGTGTGTGAAAGCATAGCTGATAACATCTTCTTTTTAGAAGTATATGCTCTAACAACCTCATCATGTGTTACTCTCAAAGACTTTTTAAGATTAAGTTGGCTAACACATGTTCTTGCTTATAAAGCAACCCATAAGTGATGATAATGATATAAAAGAGATATGAGCGGTCATGGATTAAATGAAAAACTTAACAGGCAAGACTGAAATCCTTTCAACCTTAACCTGCCTGTTAGCAGATGAAAATATAACAATGAATCATAAAGATTCGGTGAAAGCAAAATGAGGAAAATAAAAGAAAATAACCTTAGGAGAGAAAAGTCTGAAAAAATTACATGAAATACTGGAGATATCATTCCTCGCTTCACGTGCTCAGTTTTTTTTTTTTTTTTTTTTTATCTATAGCTCTGCTGTTAAAAGCATTGGTATTTGAGTGGTATCAAATCGATGGAAGGAGAGAAAAAAGCTGTTGATGGAAAAAAGTAAGCTTGTTATCTTAATTGAAGAGAAGACATGTTGGGTACGTCTCTCGACGAACAATGTAGACTGTCTGTTTATTCATTATATTTATTGGTTTGTGGCTCATATTTGACATTTTTAACGCGGACCCTGATAACTAAACTGTAAAGCTGCTTTGTTTGTATATCTATCTCCCTGCAGTGCGGCACAAAATAGTCATTAATAAGGTATTTGTTAAGGCAAAAGTCAAGTGAATAATAGCGTAGAAGAAAAGAACGTAACAGGGAGTTAGAAAAACTACTGGGCCAATATCGTGGAAGTCGTGTTTCTTTTTCACATTTGGAAGAAAATAGTAAATATAGAGATAATTTCTGAAATGATGAAGAGCTTTTGCGCTTGTACTTTAGTGGCGGGTAGGAACAGCAAAAACCAGCACGGCTATGAGAATTTCCACAATCTGCCTCCAAGGTTTTGTGACTGTTTTAGGATTTTTTTTTTTATATGTGTAGCTTCTGGGCAGTTGATTAGATATTATTTGAGAGGTACTCCAGCATATGTCATAGTGTTTGCATTGTAATGTATTATTTGTTATTCTTTGCCAACTGAAGATGTCCAGAATTTAACAGGGCATGCACATTCGGTTAAATTTAACTTGAAATTGTGTTTAATTATAGCAAATGTCTTCTGTGAATATTTTATTATAAACCTCAAGTGAAACACTTCATGAACCTCTCTCTCTCTCTCTCTCTCTCTCTCTCTCTCTCTCTCTCTCTCTCTCTCTCTCTCCTGTTGGTAATTAGGATATGTCGTGATATCTAATTTAGGTTTTTGTTTATTATTTGTATTTAATGACGTGTTTTATAAATTTCATAAATGAATTAGTATTAAGCTAATCATTTTTAAACATAGCTCTTGGCCCTCAACTGTATATTTCATAATATTTCAAAGGACGTTTCATACTCTTTAATTAATATTTAACCACATCTTACCATGTTAATACCTTATGACGAAAAAATCTTGGATTAACATGCGATGTAAATTCAAGGTGTCGTATGAAATTAGGTTTATCATTTACCTCTCCTTTTCTCTTGAATGCACTGGGTCTTGATGAGAATTATCTAAATATATTTGAATTTTTTTTAAGAATATTTTATGTTCGGAGCTGTCGAATAGCTCGAACTTATTGGTACCATAAGATGAAGAGAATGTTTAGTCTATAAAATCTCTCTACAGGTAGGATTCATTGCTATTATGTTTTATCAACCTTGTTAAATTCTCATCGCATTTATAAGAAGTAAGATAATCGGTGAGTTGGAAAGATACAGCACTAGGAAAATTAACCTGACTCCAGCGACAAGGAGAGTCGTATTGTGTTCAGATCATTCATAATTATCATCGCTCGGAGGTTGTGCGTCTTGTAGCCTTTATTTTACTTCAGTCTTCTCCTCTTCACCTGAAGACTCTCATAACACCCTCAAGCTATCTCGTAATTGTTTGCACAACTCTGTTTCGTGAAGACAAGGCTGCAACAACATTGCCAATAACAGCGGTGATGTTTACCTGCCTAATTAAAGACACAAGAGCCATTTCATCTGAACCTTGTCGCAACAGAAGCAATGCTTCTCATTAAGCCCGTATTAAAATTATTCATTTTAGATATTACGTCGTTTTAACTTGGATGACTGAGTTATTTTACTAATATTTTGCTAATAAAACCCTCAGCTTATCTGATTATTAAGAACGAGATTTCGTACGAATTCGAGTACACATATTTACTATGCTGTTATAAATAATAACAACAGCTTACTGGAATAGCCGAGATATGGTTTCTTATGTACTAGACAGCAGACTAGAATGAACAAAATGGGATATTCTGTTTTAATGCTAAGGAACCTGGGAATACATTAGAACAAAAATTATGCGCTTCTTTCAAAGAAACGATCTTGGTATCTTTCATCAGAAATCTATCCTTAGCCAATGTTTTCTTGTGAAATTTTTCCTACGTTGTTCCTTAGGTTATCGCTTATAAGAATATAATTTAAAAAAGAGTATAAGAACTGAAATGGTAGACCTTAAATTAGGTAGAAGTTTGTTGCTACTGTTATCTGTAAATTAAAGCTATATATCCAAATAGTCAGTTACCCCTGTTCAATAGTTTCTGCATGATTTGAAATACATTAGAGAGAGAGAGAGAGAGAGAGAGAGAGAGAGAGAGAGAGAGAGAGAGAATCACGATGACGTCTCAGCTTCTAGATTACACCAGACTTTTTTTTTTATCCTTTTATCATTACAAACTTGAAATCCAGATACAGGACAAATGAAGAAACCCTTCCTGCTGTGGAATTCGAACCCTCGGCAGCATAGAATAGGTTAATCTAACAGAATGTGTCAAGAAGATGGATATAAATCTGTTTCATATTCAGGTACGCCATGCTTGGAGTTTATGGTTTTTTAGCCTGAAATCTATGTAGGTGATCTATTGGTCACTCCCATCAGAGATATGTGTATTTACATTAGCCGCAAAGATCTCTTAACTTCCCAATTGTTCAACTTTTAGTTATCTGTAAAAGAAAACTATCGTGCCGGCTTTGTCTGTCGATCCGCACTTTATTCTATCTGCACGTTTTCCGTCCACCCTGAGATCTTAAAAACTACCGAGGATAGAGGTCTGCAAATTGGTATGTTGACCATCCACCTTCCAATCATCAAACATAACAAAATGCAACCCTGTAGCCTCGGTAGTTTTTATTTTATTTAAGGTTAAAGTTAGTTAAAGTTAGCCATAATCGTGCTTTTGGGAACGATATGGGCTAGGTCACCACTGAGCCGTGGTTAAAGTTTCATGGGCCGCGGCACATACAGCATTATACCAAGGCCACCGAAAGATAGATCTATCTTCGGTAGTCTTCATTATGCGCTGTAGCGGCTGTACAGAAAACTCGATTGCGCTGAAGAAACTTCGGCGCATTTTTAAACTTTTTTTAAATGCTTATCGTTATAACATTTAAATCGAGATTGTTAATAACTGATCATACCACATAACCCTTAGCACTGGTGTGTCTTTGTATAATTTAAAACTGGAAAAAAAACAATGTCTCTCCCACTGAAGTACGTTTGCCCTTGGCCTGAGATGAAAAGAATATCAAACATTAATAAGAACCGATTCTTACAGAGAACTGTAAAACTGAAAGCGACATGCACCCCAAATGGTAAATGTAATTTTTTTTCTGGGATTTTCAGTGAAAATCTGCATATATATTGCCGAATGGCGTATAAGCTAAATAGAACATCTGCTTGTATTGTGAGATTTACTAATTATAATGGCATTCTTCCAGTTATTATTATTATTTTTATGTTCCTGTTGTTTTTTTTCGTCGTCTTGTTACTGCAGGTTTTACTTTTATTATCAACAAAATTATTTTCATTACTCCTATAATCACGTCTACCTTCAAGAGTCAGATCTATCACTTCGCTGGCGCCTAAACCGCCCTACTGCCTTCATTTCTTCAGGTTCTGGCTACAGAAGGAATTAGGATAACAATACCATTGACTGATGCTATCAGACAACTTAATGAACTGCCTGTCTCGGTTATTTTTTCAGGAAAGTTTGACTTAGCAAGTTATTCTTTGAACTTCCTAACTTAGTAATCTGATATATATATATATATATATATATATATATATATATATATATATATATATATATATATATATGTGTGTGTGTGTGTGTGTGTGTGTGTGTGTGTGTGTGTGTGTGTGTGTGTGTGTGTGTGTGTGTATGGATAGATAGATATATAGATAGACAGATAGATATAAATGTACCATTCCAAAAATGTTCTCATCCCTCTGACATTTCTATTGAATCGCATTACATTTAGATTGTTATAGATTTTTCAAGAACATGAATTATTAACTAAAAATCGAATACAAAAGCAAAATTCTTGTCTGTAACGTACCTCAAAAGTAACTCACCAAAGATCCAATCCTTTTGTGGTAAAGAATTAGTATTTGCAGGGGCAACTCTTCGACCAAAAATCTTCTTTAGCAGCCTTTTCCAATCTCGTGAAGTACGCTGCAAAAAAGACACATTTGCATTTAGATGTTAGTTCAACTGACCATTTTTTTTTTAAGTAAATGGATTTAAAAGCAAGCAAATCGCTCTTTGGCTTACACTGTTAATAATACATAAACGGAATTTGAACCATGAAATAATTGTTGGTATTTCGAAGGCGAAATACATGACTGAATGTCTCATGTTTTCATTTGTTTTCTGTAGCCATATTGCATCTACTATTAATCTCCCATTCTTCGTTTATTTTCCAAGTCTTGCAGTGGTTTAGTAGTTTATACATCGTATTATGATTCATAATACTCGTATAAGTTTCTTAATCTACTGCTTACATTTTTATTAATCACTTGATTTAATTTTGCCCTCATCTTTACATAGATGAAGTGCACAAGCTTATCTACTATCTTCAGTTTATGGAAAAAAATCAGCAAATCAGAAACAAAAAAGAGGTTAAGATAAAAAGATAACATGGTATTGTCAGGCATGAAATTGTCTCCGAATTAATTAGTATCTTTGGTGATTAGACGCAAATTACTTTATTTCTTGTCAGTTAATTATTTTTTCCACTTCGTATCTTCTTAACTCCGTCGATAAATCGTGAAGCTGAAATAATGCCCATCATAACTTATAGTAATTCCTCAGACTTCATCTTTCTGAAATTACTGTGCCGTTTCCAAGGTGCACGTTAACGTATAAACCTGTCCTGCTTATGGACAGGGCGCTAACGTGACCTCCTTCTGCTACTCCGATGAGTGTTCGAAGCCTACAAGGGACGTCAGAATTTCTTAATCTTATTGCATTTGGATCTCAGATTTTGTGGCGACAGCCGTATCCAGAAAGCTTGAAGAATTCGAGAAGTTAAGAGGGTATTGTGGTTATTCCAGTTACACGCGTATTTGGCAAAAAGTGACCAGCAGATTCTATCATGCCAAGTATGATACATCTCCTCAACCTTATAAAAGTGAAGTCATTTATGGAATCATCACCTCCTAACCAAATCCGTTGTCGGTCCTATCTCGTATTATCAATCTGCAACCCGCATTCAAAGCTTCTGACCAACAGCTTCACCATATCCTCATAACGCCTAACGGTATACATAAATAACTTATATTAGTCTAACTGCTGGATCCACCCAACTGAGGATATAATTAGTTTTCGTTCAGGTATCACGTGAGACTGTACAGCTTTTGTTTGCTGAAACAAATCTCTGTGGAGACACTGGTGGATTCAAAAGAATTGTTGGAAGTTGTGGCATGTGAGGTTCCCGTGTAAATTATTGTCTTGCCAGTGAGGCAATATGGAAAATTAGGATACACAAACACCAACTTAACAAAGGAAAATATTAAAGAAAGCACTTTTTTACATGCCAATTCTTTTCCCTATAGTGAAATATTTTTCGTGTTAAAACATTTCACTACATGGATGGATATCCTAAACCGGTTATTTGTATTTCCATGAAAAATCTCAGATTTAATCTTCTAATATATTTGTTATGGGTAAAGCGCATCAATAACTACTGATGATTCTATTAGCTGATTAATAGAGTAAGGATAATCCGACTGCAATGTCTCCTTGTCCCTAACTGTCACGCAAGACTGAA
The DNA here is from genome assembly GCF_040412425.1 of Macrobrachium rosenbergii. Classification (NCBI taxonomy): domain Eukaryota; kingdom Metazoa; phylum Arthropoda; class Malacostraca; order Decapoda; family Palaemonidae; genus Macrobrachium; species Macrobrachium rosenbergii. The sequence goes on from NC_089742.1 coordinate 16,947,739, forward strand.
AAAGGCACTATTTTCTTCATGATAAAAATCGGACAGTTTTGATCAGGATAATGTGATTCGATCTGGATAAGCTTATATAATCTCCTTCCGTATTATTCAGATGGGAGAATAAGTATTTTCCAACAGCATCACTCTTTTGTGAGCGACTTTGTCGTGCACGATCAAATAATCCTATTTATTCCGAAATACACATACTTATTTTCCACAATAATGAATTAGGAATTGAAACTACTCAGTATTTTACTGTTTTATATTTGCAATTCTGTATAATTATTGCTTTCTTCAGAGTCGTTTCTGAAAAGTCGCATGCTTAGAAACTATTTGCCAACTGTACAACCATCATCTTTGAAAACTCGGCTAGGGCATTTATAACAAGTATTAACTGTAGGCTACTATACTCATCATTCTTTTTACAGGTGTTATATTTATAAACTGAACATATTTTTCCTAAGAATATTATAATCCCCCGCGCGTTATACACACTGAGACACAATACCACAAGCAAACGCATAAACATATGATCACACACACATACACACATTGCTGTTGACATAGTGATTAAGAATATTGAGGCTTTCAATTTTAAAGCTGAAAATGCTTCCTTATTGCTCAAAATGTAATCCCTTACATGGTACCTTGGTTAAAGGTAAAGTTTAAATATCATATTCCTTCACACATTATGTAGTGCCTTTATTGCCCGTTAATAATTTCTTAAAATTGGAATGGTAATATTACGCAATTTCCTTTTTCCTTTCCACATTTCTTTCAGCTAGGTTTACGTTCTGTTTTCTCCGTGGCTTCATTATTTACTATGAGTCAAGAAGAAAAGTTATTTTTTCTAAATTTCCTTGCTGACGTGTTTCACCAAAGGTCCACGCCTTGTGAACCAAGAAGGATATTTGTTGGTGTAACTCCATGATTCAAATTCTTATGTGAGAGCATTATTCAGTTTCGTAAGCTAGGCTAAAGGGTAGGGGGAGGGGGACTTCCTTTCAGAATTGGGTTCAGCAGATCATCAATTTTTATGGGTAAGGATTCAAGATTGTAAATAAATCTTTGCCTGAGGTTGGTATTGTTACACAAAAAGCAGTTTAGAAGCATACAGAACAATTAATAATTCATTGAGGGTACGAATAAAACAAAAATAATATTTTTCATTGTTTTATTCATCCCTCTTCCTTCTGTGGGTAATCTGGTATTATTTGATTTTGACAGCTGAAGTTTGCAGTTTGTTCTGCATCCTCTTAGTACTCATTAAACAATGAGCTCTTTTCTCTAATGTGATGTAGATAAAAAACCTTTCTGTGAGTATTTATTTTATCGTGAAAACTTATTTAATAATCACAGTTATGGTTAAAAACAATTATCGGATAAGAAATATATGATAGGCCAAAATACGCTGCAAAGCAAGATCAGTTTCTAGCAATTTAGTAATCGTTGGGAAAGAAAGAGTATTATCACTCGTTCTCGAAGCCTGGCTCCATTTTGAGAGAGCAATCTGGTGATGAGACGCAATATGATTTATTTTTTTGCAAATCAACTCTTCTTAATTTTCAAGTCCCATACTCATTTGGAGTTTTTTCTTCAGTTTCTCTTCATTAAATATCCGCTGATGATTCATTAAGGTGAAGTATGCTCTCTCATAACTCATCGTTATCCCCTCAGGCTTCGTTATATCTGGAACGTCTCTCCTGTTTCCAACCTGACTATTATTAATGTTCAACGTATGATGCATCTCTTCATCCCATATGCTCCCATACATCATCGTTGATCACAATAAATCTAATTTTGTTTTCTAATTATCACCTCGAGCTCCAACTATTAGTAGCCTTCATATGTTATACCCTTTATAAACTGGTATTACTAAACCTCTTTTTATAAAAAAAAAACAGATTAGGATATGTTTATTTTTTAAGATGGAATAATTATAAACAAGGCCTTACGGTACAGTGACAAATACAAGAATGTAACGAGAAATAACTTTTTTCCTATGTTAAAAAATATTACCTGCTCTTATGTACAATTCACCACAGCTTTGTAGGGAGTTATCTCTCCCTCCTTACCACCCAGCCTTGCCTAAAAGCATCTGAACATCGCACACCCGTTATCTCTGATCATCAAGTAGTATTGAGTCTTACTTTTATTTGGGGACAGCGAGAGACATAGCTCCTTGGGGATGGGGTAAATTCACGTGACATGACAGTTGAAGAACAAACACTAGTTAGTAAGAAGCTAAAAAAATGGGGAGAACTTGAGAATTTTGAGTGAATATATAGATTTACGGTAATCTTGACATAACAGAAGATAATATTTTCAACATAGGCATCATACGTCAAATCTCGTTTCACATTCTTGTATCTGTGAATGTACAATGATATTTTCATATTCATAATCATTCAACTTCAAAAAATGATATCCTAATTTGGTTATGAGGATTTTCGCAGTAATTTATAGAACTAATCTTTCAATAATCAAAGCAAAAATTTTTTTCTATGGATTCTAGTAGTTAATTAATAGAATTATTATAATCCGATTGCACTGGTCCCCTTTCTCTACTGCCATCTGAGGCTACAAAGCCAAATGCCTTTGATGATGAAAATGGGAGAGATAAATAATTTTTATTCTGATAATGTCAACGGATTTGGACATATAACTCCACTTCTTAATCTCTCGAATTCTGAGAATATTTAGTTCCAATCAGTATCACATTTCATTAATTATATTGTCGAGCAACTCCACGTAATCCGAATCATGTCTGAGTCAGAGTAGCAGTCTGCCCTAGTAATGAAAATTAGTCTTTAATATTATTCAATATTTCTTTGTTTTATCATCCTAGTTTCAAATACGCATAGTAAAGAGTTCATTTCGAAAGGATCAATGAACAAGCCTCTGTACAGAATTGATACGATGATCTAGAGAGAGAGAGAGAGAGAGAGAGAGAGAGAGAGAGAGAGAGAGACTAACAATCAAGTAAGAAGTTTTCTTGAGTTTTTGTCCTTTGCAATTCTTATACTCTTTAATTTTTTTTTCATGTTATAAAGTTATTGTCCTATGTAATAAAACAATATTTTAGTTGATGGAGGTTGATGTTTATACCACAAAATCGAAAGAAAACCAGTTATAAACAAAGCGGTTCCTCAGACTTCATTATGGGTCTTAAGAAGGAGACTGTGTCGGTACTTTAGCTTGACTTTTTCTGTAAGGATAGGGACAGTACCTCTGAGCTTCCCCTTCTACTGATATGTAATAATAATAATAATAATAATAATAATAATAATAATAATAATAATAATAATAATAATAATAATAATAATAATGATAATAATAATAATAATAAATTAATGCATATTCAAGGGTTTATTCAGCTAAGATCCCAACACAAAGAATTACAGAATTCAGCAAAATAGGGAACGTCAAAAGAACGTCAACAAGCGGCAGAACCAACAGAAAAGAAAATAACCATTCGCTAACGACAAACATAATGTAGCCAAACATTCAGACAGGTTATGAGGATAAATACTAATTTACCACATTCATCACAGCTTTATTAACACTATTATACTCTATGAAACAAACTTATATAAATACTATATACATCATCTTAGAAAAATATGTATTGCAACAGTTTCATAAAGCCCAGTAAAATTAATCATAGGTTAGACGCTCTACATGACAGCGTATGCGTTGTGAACGCCTAGGGACAATTGGCAGGTTATCACCATTATTCTGAAGTTGTAGTATTATCATGGACAGATTGTTCTATTTCCTGCCCTTTAGAAGCATCATCTGTACTGATAGTTGAACTTCACCCTCAATGTTTTCAGCAAGCTGTGTCTCGCCGGTCTCCGGTGTTGATGGCACATCATGAGGATATCGTGCTAAATCACTGATAGCGACAGTATCTTCACGTCCATCTTTAAATCTTATATGAGCGTAATTCATTTTCTTCTACGAGAGGATCTTCCTTCCGACGTACACGTTTTCTCAGAAGAACAGTTCCCGATTCGCACAGCCATGTGGGAAGAAGTCTTTCGCTAAGAAGACGAAAATCTCTCATGAGGGGTCTCACCAGTAGCAAAGGATGCAGAGTGCGAATCGAATGCAACGCACCATCGAGAACCATTTCCCAAGCCTTTGGCGGTAAATCTCGAGACTTCAAGGCACGCATCACAGACTTCCATACGGTCCCAACAAAATGCTCGCATTGAGCGTTGCCAGTTGGATGATAGGGCGTAGAACGACTTGTTGCAACGCCATGTTTAAGGAGGGACGATTTCAGTTCAGAGGACATAAAAGATGCTTCTCTATCGGAGTGCACGTACTTCGGCAGACCAAAAATCGAGACCAGCCGAGTGAGAAGAAATAATTATAATGGCAGTCATATCCTTGCAAGGAAAGGCGAAAACATGGCTTGTATCAGTTGAGCCGGTGGTGCACGATAAAAACTAGGTTTGCACTTGCTACAGGTTGGACGAGATATATTACCCCTTTTACGTCCTCCAAAGAGTTTTTTTTTTTTTTTTTTTTTACTACAATTTATTCAGCTAAGATCCCAACACAAAGAATCGCACAAGCAACAGAAAAGAAAGCAACCATTCGCTAACCACAAACACGATTTAGCCAAACATTCAGACAGGTTAATAAGATAAATACCATTTTACCACATGATCAAACAGTCAAAACTGTATTCACATTAATATATAAAGCCAGTATATAAATTTTACATTTTAAAATCTTGGTTTGTACTTGGTAAGTATATCTTTTTCCTGGAGCTTATGTTTCCTAAGCGTTAGAGTGGGAGTGTGATGTCTTTATCTATTTTATTGCACTCCGTTGTGGGTTTCAGTTGTGCAAACCTCTTATGATCAATTGTTATGTTCTGTATCCCTGCCCTTTGAATTTTATATATATGAGTTTACATCTATCAGCTAACATTACATCATATTCCTGTATTTTTTAGATTTCTGTCCTTCATGACATTTATTCAATTAAACCTTTAAAATTCCGATTATACTGAATAACGTTATGTATATTTCATTATTTAGATACCGCTGACATCAAATGGAGTCTACTTTGGCACATAAGAAAATTGATATTTTGACATCTGGTGGAATTTAAATTACATCTCGAGTCTGTTGAGGGAGGAGTTTAGTTATGCCTTCCAAGAAGGCACGGACTGATTAAAGTGAATAATCAGCAGGCTATTTTAAAATAGAGAAACAGAAACTGCTTATCTACCCTATTTCCACTTACATGTTATATGAAATAACAGGCATGAATACAACTTTCGGATATTTCATTGGAATACAAATTTATTGTACTTTTCATAGATGAAAATTATAGATTTCTCTTCTCGGCTAACTTCACCAATCATTGACTATATAATACTGTTTTTTTTTTTACAGATGCAACAATAAAGGTAAATGATTCAGTTAAAAAAAAATGTGGCCATAACTCCCATTAAATGAGGAAAAAAATTAATCTAGCGATAAAAAGAAAAATTTTCTATTTCGTTAAAGATATATTCTTCTCTAGTAGTGTTTAATATAATGAATATTATATCTGAATCATGAACTTGACAAATTTGGTCAAATACTTGTTATAACTTTTTTTCATATTTTTGAAAATTACACACACGCACACACAAACATACACACGCATATATATAATTATATATATATATATATATATATATATATATATATATATATATATATATATATATATATATATATATATATATATATATATATATATATATATATATATATATATATATATTTGAAAGAGATATCTCTCAATTTTACTCGTTTTGATGAGTTGACTAAATATCGGGGATAAGGTCGACTGAAAAGAATGAAACCACATCTGAGTTCCGTCCTTAAACATCCCATATATCGGAATCCAATAATCCGTTAAACATCCGAGAATTCTTAGGAATGAAAGTTCTTTGCTGTAATTCATATGGAAAGTCGAGCACAGATAGATCTATCTTTTATGTCTTTTAACTCCGATGCTGTACAGTTTTATTTTCGATTTGCCAAGATATGTTTTATAATATTGGGTTCTTTCTAAGATAAGTGAACCCCAAGGGTTTCAAGGATCGTTACCTAAGACTAATATTTCTTGGGGGTCATTATCTTCATGATATTTACAGTGTTTTGCTAATTTTTTTACGGTAATCCCTAAGGGGCTTCTACTAAACACGCCGCAAAGGTTGATACATACCGGGTTAAAACCACTAGGGGTCACTATCTGGGAAAGTTCCTAATGTCGTAACGGGTCTGACATGAGTTTGAGTCTGTCAAACTCATGTCAGACCCGTTACGTGAATACTTGATCTTTTGTCATTTTTCACTGATTTGTTCCACGAGAATATAGGCTTTCACTAGATTTATTCGATGGGAACTCATTGCCGAATTCATATATTTTGTATCTATCTGATAGATGTGTTTTGGTCGCATTTGAATATTTTCAAAATGATTAACACATTGTGTGTAGACAATAAATCCTATATCGTTTAAAGACAATAAATCTCTATGTTTTCATGACTATGTGTTTCCAACCCAATATTACAGTCCTATGATATTGTTCTAATTTGTTAAGAAAAAAATATTACCTGCAATATGCATACGTCCGTCTATGAATCAATAATCTCATAATGTTATGCAATGTATAAAAGCTAGAATTGCGAAATGAATTTTATAATCATGCCACGCACTATTCGTAATAGCCAAATGGATTGCTTCAGCTATATGCTATTGGCAGGATGATTAAATTCGAGGATTATCGTGGTGAAAAAAGGATTTTTTTTATTTGCCCTTGTGTGATAAAAGAGCTGATTGGGTTTTATAGGTCAATTTTATCAAATACTTCAGGGATAAAAATTGTTCATTACTAGGGCTAATGTAAACTGAAACGTTCATGATGAAACATATACTGCAAGGAAATATTTAAATGGAGAAAATGCAATCCCGAATTGGTAAAGTGAGCGTACTTTCAGTCTGAATTTAGTGGATTGAGAACGTCTTATTTAAATGGTGCATAGTAATATAGAATAACGTAGCCTTGAGAATGCATGTGAAAGTTTTTTGGCTGTAAGAGGGGCAATTAAAAGATTTAAGAATAGAAAGGAACACGGAGTTCATAGACTTACTAATGGAAATGGAACTGAGTTGCTTATCAGTGTCTGTAAGGTTTGTAAGGATGAACGAAAGGCGCTAGTGAAACTGATAAGATAACTGTGCTCATTTGTACAGGGGTGAAGTTGATAAGGTACAAATTACTTCTAAAGGGCATAACATCAATTAAAAATCATGAAAGGTAAAGGAGAGGCTTTCGGTTGAGAAAAAAAGAGACAGATGTTGGCGGGATTGAGACGAGGAGAAAAAAATATGACTGGAAGAGGGTCAGTGAATCGGCTGTTTGTTATGCTATAGCCTCAACCTTTTTTGGACCATGCACCCTTTCCCCATATGTCAAAATGCGCCCCACCAGCCTTTCCAAAATTGTCTGCCTCAAAGGGTGCATTCCAAATAATATGCAACAAAATACTAACACAAACACACAAGTTAGCGGAGAGAAAGCTCAGCGTGACCTCCCAGTACAGTGGACCATTGCACACTGCGTTTTGTGTGGTTCTAGAGCCAGTTTGAGCCTGCCAATCTGTGGTCACAAGTCTCCCCCTAAAACTGTGAAGTTCTCCCCTAGGGGGGAATTCCTCCTGATTGAGAACCACTGCATAGTCAATATGGAGTTTGAGTGCAGAAGGAAAGCTGGATGTGGTGTATTGATGTAGAATATGTTTGACATAAATGCTGGAGATGCATTCTGGAGAGTGAAAGGGTGTTGAGAGATATATTAGAAGTTATGATGAAAAGGAAGATTGGTGTAGAATATGTATTGTATGAGACTGACAGGGTTGCTTCCAATGTACTTGGGTAGCACTAGAAATATACTATATAAATTCTATATTTATAGGTAGCATTATTCATTTAGCATTATTCATTTACAATCACAAACACGGGTTTATGAGTTCGTCCTCGTTAGTTACTTTTCACAGTTTAATTTGCTTTTTGATTTTTGGCAAGTCCAAGATTATCATTATTTCCAAAAAGTATTTCAGAGACCGCAGATTCATATTTATTGACTCTCACTGGAATGAACTCCAAGATTTTTTCTGAACTATGTGTAAATTAAAGCACAGTAAATGTAGACTTTTCAGATGTTTAATACTCAGGTAAAGCATCATAGGTTTTCCCGTAGGTCGGTTTCCCATCGTATATACCGAGTAAATTACATACAGTGATGATCATCTGGAAACCCGAACTTCATACTGAAGTTTGAATCATTTATCAGTACAATCAAAGCTGTCTATCAAACATTGATATGATACAACCTTAGTTACAAGCCCCCTTTTAGTTAAAATCTATTTGCTGATAACAACTTGGAATTATTACTCTTTCTATTCATTGGCCTCCAGAACCCTTATCAGGATATATTAATCATAGTCTGGGATATCTCAACCATGGCAATTTTCTTACTATCACACCCTACTACTTTGTGATATCATGCTGATAAACTATACATTTATTGTAATTCATGGTTGCACAAAGATTGTAATGAGCTATTTGATGCAATGATTACTTTTAAATAGTTTGGTACAGTTCTTTTTTATTCATGTTGAGATATTTTCTTCAAATTTGATTCTTATTTTCTTGAAGACATGTACCGTAATTACCAATTCATTGTAACCTTTTGCTAAATGCTTGTTTTTATTTTGTTTCAGATTAGTGTGCTGAATAAAACTATGTGCTATGACTCCAATAAATAGTTATCATTCTAGCTTATTATCTTATTCTGATCTTCTCTCAGTGCAACCGAAGGCGGGTATTTGCCGAAATAACTCCCCCACGGAGACTCTAATTTAATAGCCTTATCCAATTTCGTGAGGTACGCTACAAAAGGGCCGCATTTGCATTCAGAGATTGGTTCAACAGACCTTTTTTTGGAGTAAATAGACGAGTTTGTAAATAAACCTAAAATGTATTCTGAAATTAATGCGCAAACTCCACTGGAGGAGCACCAGATAACTGACGTTACAAGTACACCGAAATGAATAACCGTTGTTTGTTGTTCTTTATTTTACGCTTCTATCTTCCTTGTAATTCAATTATATTCGCTTTTTTTCACAGCTCAACCTTATCTGTTTTTTTTTTTTTTTTGTCTTTTTTCCTTAGTAATCATCTTTCTATTATAACTTTTTTCGTTTTTATTGCAATTTCTTGGGAGTTATCGCTGGAATATTCTTGTTTCCCTTTTGTAGTTTCTCTTTAATGTGATACTAGTCTCATTTTGCTATGAATATAAATTAACTTGAGAGGTCATACTTAAGACCAGTCATTGCTGAAAAAAATCAGTAAACAGACTGAAAATCTGACATCAATATATTATCTATAAAATAACGAATTTCAATTAAACTTTTTAATCAATTTTGATTTAAAATTGGTTACGGCATTAATGAAATGAACTCATCCATCAACTGTAATGCCATTTAAGAGAACTACGATTTATTCCTTACAAAGTAACGTCCGTAGATCTCTCTATACCTCTATGTGAAAGCTAATTCCTTTTCTCATCTTCATATTATCTCAGATTAGCTTTGCTTCATTAGGCTAAGGATTCTCCTCTCATACCTCATCAACCCTCCTCAGAGTATTTCCATCATCAGCCTGAACAATTCCCAGTATGTTGCCTCCCCTCAGCCCTTATGTTCTCATATTCTAACAGTACTTACAGTACGTCTGTAATTAACTGAATTATTACCACCAAACCCCACGCTACATAAACTTATCCTCTTGGATTATCTCATGGACTCATGGAATTTGGGCTAAAAAGCCAAGCACTAGGACAGCTTCAGCCATTCAGTGCTGAAGAAAGTGAAAAAAAGGAAATGGAATGGTTGGCCAGCACGATAGAGAGACCTAGAAAATGAGATAAGTGAAAGGGTTTGAAAGTGAAACCGGGAGAAAACCCCACAGTTGCTCTTATAGGTAATAAGTAATAGTTGGAGGTTGGATAGCAAGAGTGGGGAGAGGAAACAGGAAAGGAGGCAAAGTAAAAAGCTAAAAAGTGGGTGCAGTTAAGGGCCGAAGGGACGCTACAAACACCCTTTAGCAATGCCTACAGGGTATCGCGTATTTCAATAATTTTCAAAACCAGTCTTATATGTTTCCTTGCAAAACCCTGTCTGAGCTTATTTGCCAGGCTCACGCTAAATCCTCTTCAAAACGCAAAGTCAAGATTTTGATATTTCTCTTTTATGCATACATGTTTTATTCCATTGGCATTATGCTCACAGAGCCTCTTGGAATAGTATTCTTCGTCACATTAAACTGAAAAAATCAAATCACCCTTATAACAATATTTTCATTAATACCACTCTTTTGAACTGGAAAAGGAGTTTTTTTTTTTTTTTTTATCCGCGCTTAACCTGTTTTTTCTCATCCCAAGTTTTTTCGTTTATATATATATATATATATATATATATATATATATATATATATATATATATATATATATATATATATATATATATATATATATATATATATATATATATATATATATTATATATATATATTTTTTTAAATGGCTTCGTATAAGTATGGTATTATATTTGTAATTTCTCAGATAAGAACCATGGTCAGCAAGCCATGAACCATTTTCAAGGATTTTTAATCTCTCCACAAAATGAGATGCTAATCATTACAATGTCTTGATAATCACGCTAAAACGAAATGTAGATTATTCTTATTGCAGATATGGAAGTTTTGATTCAACAAATGTTATCCTTTTTTTGGCAAGGTATGCATTTCTTAAATCTAGTTTATTTTTGCAATTTTAGCTTTCAGGTTACTGAATAAATTTTCTTTGAATTCTACTTGTAGTAGCCGCGCTGCACCGAAAGATGTTATTCCCCCTTTTTGGGGATGCCAATTATTTCCTTAAAATAATAACCATTCTTATGTAGAGCAAAAATAATGATTGCATATCGAAGGGAGCCGCTCATTTACGAAAATAAATTGGATAAGAAACAATCCATTTGACTGGCCAGTAAAATGCTTGTTGGAATGATATGTTTATCACTGTATTTATCATTCACACTGTGCTAAGTGCTTCGAAAGAATTTTTGCTTAGTTTCACGAAAAGATCTCTAACTATCTAACTATCTCCATACGAAAAGCAATAACCCGAAACTATTGGGCAACAAAAAGAAATATACACACACACACACACACACACACACACACACACACACACATATATATATATATATATATATATATATATATATATATATATATATATATATATATATATATATATATATATATATATATATATATATATATATATATATATATATATATATATATATATATATATATATATATATATATATATATATATATATATATATATATATATATATATATATATATATATATATATATATATATATATATATATATATATATATATATATATGTTTCCAAATTTTTATGAATTATTTCAGCAAAGAAACCTCTCAAGAATGTGTTGAGGACTCCCAAGTATTTAGAGTCAACAAATCATTGTAGATTTCCCTATTCAGGTCTGAAAATTGCTATACCAGCGGGTTGATGACATAAGATCCCGTGTCTCATAAAGTAATAACTGGATATTATTAAGACATTCTAACATCAATATCCCTGTATTTACCAACGGTCTAGCCCTCCTTGATTATAGCGGTCTGTGTCCGAAAATCTTTACTCATTTGCTGTCAGATTCCATAATTTTACGTGTTTGTTTAATGAATATAATGAAAATTACTTTAACGAATATGAAGTGAAAATGACTTTCTATATCGCCTTCATGTTTAATACCCTCCAGGCTCAAAATTTTACTTTTAAATGGGTAGAATGAAAGAAAATATAAAGAACGTTTTGACATCAACATGTAATGAATCACAAATAAACAGATGAGAAGAGAGTGGGTTAAATGAATTCTATAATATTTAATGGGTTAGCACGTATTATAATATTGTAACAGTTAGGTTTCTAAATAAGAATGACAAAAGTTTGTCATGATTTCACTGTGTTAATTGTTTGATCCAAGAACAGCCAGATGAATTATGTCGCAATTTTAACAGAAAGAGTTAAATAATTTTTTTTTTTTTGGGGGAGTTGTTAGAATAAAATAAAACATCATCAGCTCCTTGTAAACTAACAAGGTTGAAGTAATATGTCCCTGCATTTACTCACACACACTCAAACACATATGCATTATACATAATATTTACATACACACACATCTATCTATCTATCTATCTATATATATATATATATATATATATATATATATATATATATATATATATATATATATATATATATATATATATATATTATTTTAATTTATCTAATAAGTCATTAATTCAATATTTGTTTTACATTAATTATTCGTTTACCTAATTATCCATTAATTTGTTATTTATCCTACAATAAACCGTGTCCTCTAGCAGGAGGTGGCTTTAGAAAAAAAGGCAACAGTTACTGACATATTCTTACCTTAACTGCTAAAACATCGATGAACCCCCAGAAATTTTATTCTCTTCAACATTAATAAAGAACGCTCATTAGCAACATGTCTCTCCTTACACACACTGTTCCATTCACCCCTATCTCGCGACACCTTTCGTGTTTTCTTATAATTTATTATTACGGTCTTCTCATTCCAATAATTCCTTCATACCATCAGTAAGGCGTTGTAGCAACCTCTCCTCCTTTCCACGAACACGTCTGAAACGTATTTTTTTTATTAACTTACTGTCAGAAATTCTTTCCACATGCCCATACCATTTCTAAATGCTCTGATCCATCCTTTCACCTACCCTAACTTAATTACCTGCCTACGTATCTCCACTTATTTCACTCTTTCAAATTCTTCTTTAGACCTCGTATACTGTGAAAACAGTTCATCGCAATGGCTTCAACATTTTATCGATAAATTGCTTTCAGTATCTAAAATTCATTCCCTTATAAGAGTACTGGCTCAACAATCGCACCCCACCCCCCCCAATTCCTTTGCATTCCCATTTTCTTTCTTAACTTCCCCATACTTCCCCCTTCTTTTCCTACACATGGTTCAGCATTTAAACTTGCACTTAATTTCACTAATGTTGTTAATCATCTAAGAGCATCACCCTATGATTAGATGAAAGTGATTCTGTGGTTGATTTTATATTCCATAAAGTTAGCCCTCATTAAAACCGTTGCCTTTATGTACTTTTAGTTTTTAATTTTTCGTTTTAGAATATCATACAGATACACCATTATTGGCATAACTTTTACCACTCGATATAGTTTCTTATCATTACTATAAATAGTCTGAGGTTATGGATACTTATTCACCAAACTCAGTTTTACCTTCACTCTCAGAGCCATTCCTTGTCATGAAAGAACATAATTTCTGCCTTTACCTTAGTCTGTTTTCGAGATGTAGTGCTGAACTGAACGTCTTGCAGTTTCATACACTATACTGATATTCCAAACAATGAAGAATATATTTTTAACCTACTGTTGGTAAAGTTTTTAGGAGGAGAGAAGTCTTTGAATTTCAAGCCTGAAAAGTTTTCTTGTTACCTATAATGTAATCATTTCGTAATTTTTTTAGGAAAGTTTGCCTTATGTAACTTTTCAATCTCTTTCTCTCTTAATGAATTATTGTTCCAAATTCCAAATAAATTACATGTAAATGCATATGCAATACTAACCCTGACTCCCCACCCTCATAAACATGCATATATATATATATATATATATATATATATATATATATATATATATATATATATATATATATATATATATATATATATATATATATATATATATATATATATATATATATATATATATATATATATATATATATATATATATATATATATATTAACTTTATCACATACACAATTGTTCTGTGCATTAGTAGAATTACTAAAAGGACCTCATTCAAACTGGATGGTATTTAATAGAGTTTTTATTCAAAAGTTACAAGCTTTCTTGGACAAACAGTCCACATTATCAAGTATCCGTACAATGAGCAAACGCATAGTCCGGCTGTATTTATATCTGTGTGCTGGGTACTTTTAATCCTATAATCGCCTAGCTCTTCCTGTGTGACCTCCACCCTCTCTTGACCTTGGTCTTTCTCTGATCCCTGGTTCCAGATGTCCGTTTTCCGTGCGTTCTCTTGCGTTTTTTCTTCGTTTCCTTGCTACTGTGGAGTATATGATTTTTCTAGATATGCTGTCTTCAAAGCCGTTTCCGGTGTTCCCTGCCATCGTGTTGTTGGCGCAAGTTATGAAGGCGTTCTCTACAACCAGTCTAGATGTTTTGTTGGTGTTCCTGTACAGAAAACTCATATTTTCCCAGTCTATTCTGTGATCATTTTCCCAACAGTGTTTGGCAACTGCCGACGTCTGATTATAATGCCTTATGTTCTGCAGATGTTGTTTGCTTCGCTCTTTACATGATTGCCAGTTTCGCCATAGTACCCTTCTTCACAGTCTAGACACGCTGCCATATAAACCCCCCCTCTAATCTCTTCCCCCTCTACCGACTTTTTGTTTCTAACTATTTTATTCCTAATGGTGTTTTTGTAGCTGCCTATCAATTTGAAATTATTTAGCTTCCTGTTGATGGGTGCAATAGAGTTGTTGTCCGGAACTGTAATTATTTCCTTTCCTACCAAATGTTCCTTTTCAATCCTTTCCCTCTCCCAAAATAGTTTTTCCTTGCTTTGATATGTGCCTCACTCCCACCAATACTTAGGTAGCCTAATCTCCTAAAACTCTCCCTCAGGTAATCCAACTCTTCGTCTAAAAATTCGGGACTGCAAATCCTATAAGCCCTGATGGCCAACCCTGTCATTAATCCTATTTTTATTTCTTTCCTATGACTGGAGAACCTATGTATGTATGAATTGGTGTGTGTCTTCTTCCTATATACCTTGAATTTTAAATTCTCCCCTACGCTCTTGACCAGGACATCCAAGAAAGGAATTTCTCCTTCCTTCTCTTCTTCTAATGTGAACTTGATGTGTTCATTTAGTTTATTTATGTTTTCTAAAAACTTGTGTAGATCTTCCCTTTCTCCCTTGTAAATGATCAAGATGTCATCAACGTATCTTACCCATTTTACGATATTTAAGTTCCCTTTATTTACTTTGCCCACCTCTTCTTTTTCAAACCATTCCATAAAGATATTGGCTAGAATTGGTGAAAGACTTGAACCCATGGCCACGCCATTTTTTTGTATATAATGGTTTTCGCCCCACTTGAAAACATTAGCGCTGAGGGCCGCTGTTAGCATTTTTATTAAAACGTCATGATCTATGTCGCATGTATAGACCCCCTCCTCCATATTCTTTTTTATTATTTCCATCGTCGTCTTTACTGGTACGTTAGTGAACAGGGAAGTTACATCCAAACTTGCAAATTTGCAGTCTTTTACGTTAATTTTGGATAATTCGTCTATCAGGTTCATGTTATGTTTTAAATGCCCTTCGGATACTAAGCCTACCCATTTTCCCATTATGTTGGAAAGAAATTTCTCCAGCCTCCTCTGCGGTGATCTCGTCGATGCCACGATCGGTTTTAGACGAAGAGTTGGATTACCTGAGGGAGAGTTTTAGGAGATTAGGCTACCCTAAGTATTGGTGGGAGTGGGCACATATCAAAGCAAGGAAAAACTATTTTGGGGAGAGGGAAAGGATTGAAAAGGAACATTTGGTAGGAAAGAAAATAATTACAGTTCCGGACAACAACTCTATTGCACCCATCAACAGGAAGCTAAATAATTTCAAATTGATAGGCAGCTACAAAAACACCATTAGGAATAAAATAGTTAGAAACAAAAAGTCGGTAGAGGGGGAAGAGATTAGAGGGGGTTTATATGGCAGCGTGTCTAGACTGTGAAGAAGGGTACTATGGCGAAACTGGCAATCATGTAAAGAGCGAAGCAAACAACATCTGCAGAACATAAGGCATTATAATCAGACGTCGGCAGTTGCCAAACACTGTTGGGAAAATGATCACAGAATAGACTGGGAAAATATGAGTTTTCTGTACAGGAACACCAACAAAACATCTAGACTGGTTGTAGAGAACGCCTTCATAACTTGCGCCAACAACACGATGGCAGGGAACACCGGAAACGGCTTTGAAGACAGCATATCTAGAAAATCATATACTCCACAGTAGCAAGGAAACGAAGAAAAAAACGCAAGAGAACGCACGGAAAACGGACATCTGGAACCAGGGATCAGAGAAAGACCAAGGTCAAGAGAGGGTGGAGGTCACACAGGAAGAGCTAGGCGATTATAGGATTAAAAGTACCCAGCACACAGATATAAATACAGCCGGACTATGCGTTTGCTCATTGTACGGATACTTGATAATGTGGACTGTTTGTCCAAGAAAGCTTGTAACTTTTTGAATAAAAACTCTATTAAATACCATCCAGTTTGAATGAGGTCCTTTTAGTAATATATATATATATATATATATATATATATATATATATATATATATATATATATATATATATATATATATATATATATATATATATATATATATATATATATATATATATATATATATATATATATATATATATATATATATACACACACACAGGGTGTTTCAAATTAGAGCCTCCCCTCTACAGCATAAACTAAAATTGACATGGACAAAAACAAAAGTAATTCAGAACAGGTATTTATCTAAGTTTCTCTCTGAGTATCTAATATTTTGTGTGGCCTACATCTGCCTCTACCACAGACTGCATTCTTGAGGGGTATGATTTCAGCAAATCACAAAAAAGCTGAGACTCAAAACCATTTCCCTGAGCACTTCGGTCACCTCTCTTCGCAGGTCGTTGAGGCTTGGTATACCATCATAGTTCACTGTGCGTGCTTCAACACAATCCTTTAAGATACTACCAATGTTTTCACACACATTAAGGTCAGGGGAGCTACCTGGAAATTCACTTGACGAGAAGAAATCAATACCACCGTTTTGAAGTAGCTCCTGTGTCTGAAGAGCCTTGAAACATGGTGCCTTATCATGCAAAATTGTGACTTCTTCAACAGATAACATATTTTCATGATCTTTGGGGAAAGGAAATACTCCACCAGTAAGCACAGTTTCTCTGAAGTATTTGCCATTCCATGACTTTCCTTTTTCTTTGATAATCCACATTAACTGTTTGGTTGTGAAACAGAGAAAAATTCCCAAACATTCAGGAAATTTCACAACTTGGCGATAGCGCACTTCATCGCTGATATCATCCAACTTTGCAGCCCAAATGATGTCATTTTTATGATTTGGCTTCTTGACTGTGTAAATGAAGAATTCATCTGATGTGGCAACATGGAGATAGTCAGCTTCTTCCCAATCTTTAAGAAATGAACCACAAAACCATGCATGGTCTTCTCTCTGTTGCTGAGTGATGTTGAGCTTGCTGATAACATGAAATGGCTTGATACCAGATTTTTTCAACTCACGATATACAGCACTATAACTTCTCTTCTTTCCCCTTTTTGTTTCTAGTTCAAGCGCCAATTTATGTAAAGACTTTCTTGGTCTACCCACTGCCTCAGCTATGATGTCTTTTGACTCCTGAGAAAGGACTTCAGGCCTTCCAAGATTCTCACTCTTTTCACGATGACAGTCATATGGATTTTTGTTCCAGTTTCCTTTAACAAAAGATTCATCTCTTTTAATGCATTGAGCTATCCAGGAATATGAAATGAAGGATGCGCCAACATCCCTGGCCTCTCTGAAAGTTATAGCCCGGATTTGGTCAGTCCATTTGATTTACTCTGAGTCATTACCCATGGCTGTATCTAGCTCTGTCACTCAGTCTGAAAATACAAGAAATGTAAAATGAAAAATAGCTTATTAGAAACTTGAAATAATGTACTTGGAGGTAGGCTATAGCAGAAAACTTTATAACTTTCCATTTGATCTGTGGAGGGGGGGCCCTCTAATTTCGAAACACCCGGTATATATATATATATATATATATATATATATATATATATATATATATATATATATATATATATATATATATATATATATATATATATATATATATATATATATATATATGCATGCGACTTTGTGTGTATGTATATACAGACTGGCAGACAAAATAGTAATAATATGCAATTAATACGTAATGAACTATTTTTTACTTTCCTATTTCTCTCGTCATACACTTTTAATCACCTTGATTTCATCTTTTCAGTGAAACAAAGAAGTAAAATCCTCGTAAGTAATCTTCTTGTGGATGTAATTCGCCAAGAACCTACTCCCTGTGCAGCCAAAGGCGGTATTTGCTGGAATAACTCTCCCACTGAAAACCTAATTTAATATCCTTATCCAATTTCGTGAGGTACGCTACAAAAGGGGTACATTTGCATTCAGAGATTGGCTCAACAGATCTTTTTTTGTGAGTAAATAGACGAGTTTGTAAATAAGTCTCTGGTTTATGCTGGCAATAATAGACTATTGTCATATACAAAAAAAAGATTATTTTTCGACGTACGAGATTTGGGAAAAAATGAATTAGGATTTCTTATGTCCTTTGCCTCGATTCTTAATTGAAGGTTACGTTTTGTAGGAGATGTCACTTTTTTTGCATACTTGTTTCCTATGATCACTCATCTTTGTGCTATTATATCCATTTCATGTATTCCAATTTTACTGGGATTACGAGTGAATGGTAAAACAGGTCTTCGTTTACGATTTTATGTTTAAAAAGGCTTTCTGACTCACTGGTTTGTCTAGTAATAGTGTCTTCTTCTTTTTATAATGAAAGATCAGGGTTGAGTAGAATCCAGAATAACCAAACTATATTATAGACTAAAGAAGACCAATTGACATGACTTACGTACAGGTTGTTAAGAATTTACAACTAATGAAAACGCTTGATTTACGATAACCTGAGCAGAATTGTAAAGGTCATGAAATGGATATTTCTTGTGAGGAGGCATGTGATTCATTTAATATAAATTAATTCCCATCTCCTCTCTAGTGCCTCTTGCATCTCCGTATCGTCTTATATTCACTCATAACTCATCATCTATCCCTGGACCTTATTATCTCTAGAATCTAAGTCTTGTTTCAAAGCTGCACGTAATATTCCAAATGGAACTTACCCACTCAAACCGTACCCTCACGCATTTCGTCTCAGCTCATAATAAATCGGCAATATACCGAATTATCAAGGCCCCTCCCCATATTAGCCTTGTCCTATCCTGTCCCTCAACACCAGCAATCAGCGACTCACCAAGCATCCCCCAACAACCCCCAGCTCCTCAGATCATCAAACGATTACTATCTCCCCCACCTTCACACTCAGCCATCTCCAACAGCAATTGAACTTCGCAAAACCGTTTCCTTTGATCATTAAGTAATTAGTCTTATCACTGGTTCTGCCCACTTAAGGCTATAATTAATTTCCATTCAGGAACCGTGTGAGACATCATGGCTTCTGTATGCTGGAATGGATCCTCCTCTCGGGGTAAGTTGAGTCTTGGAAGACAGAGGAGGGCGGGAGGCCGGATCAAGAGAGAAACTGTCGAATTAAAACGATTAAATGACATTGTGACATTCGGAGAAATATTCCTTGCTAGTCTGAAAAAAAAGGAGAATTATGAACAGTAGCATTATAAATAAGAGCGTTATAATTGTCTTTCAAAAGCTTACGTCTGTTGTTTTTACTGGAATTGTCTGTGATTTTAGTATCACTGAATATTCGGAAATTCTGAATCAGTTCTTCCAGTTTCTGAAAAAATGTCGCAATTATTACTCTTATAATTTCTGACGGTCAAAACGAAACAACATTTCCATGGCAATTCTATTAGCTGATTTTTAACATGAAGATAATCCGATTACATTGTTTCGATTAATATCTCAATTTATGAAAATGTCTGTTCCAGTATTTACCATAAGCCTTTTGTGTGCGATTTACCTTGAACCTTTGAGTAATCCTGCATTTGTCAAAATCCACATATCAAAGAACTCCAAAACGAAAGTTGGATATTAAATGTTTTCCGGATTAGTGCCTGTAAGGTTGCATTCCTCGAAGGAATCAGTAACATGCTTCGACCAGTGACTGTTCTCAAAGGATTATGTTAAGTCTTTATCTTTTCTTCCAAGAAATAAAAAGAGAAACTAACATGAAAGAGCCTGATAGCACACTAAGAAGTCCCTGAGAGAGAGAGAGAGAGAGAGAGAGAGAGAGAGAGAGAGAGAGAGAGAGAGAGAGAGAGAGAGAGAGAGAAGATAACAGGAAAAGGCAGGATTTTTACAAGTTCAATGACTAACATTTAATTTTTCCAATATTAATTTTTTTCGTAAATTTAGACGTTAATATTATTAAATATAAAAAATATTCTAGTGATTGTGAAAGGTTAACGAAGGAGTAAATAAAATGCAAAACGATTACTCAGAAACAACGCACATAATAATTTCCGTTTCCCAGAACTGCGAATTAAATACGAGTCAGGAAGAGGAAACCCACCTACGTACGTTATGTTTGCATTTTTCCCGTATAATAATCCCACTCTTCATCTCATTTCACATGTGGCAAAACAGAATGGAGTGACATTACTCAAATTCAGATCGTTTGCATCTGGGTATAGTGATTATCAGTGAAAATATTGAGTTCGAATTACTTTTCACCATCATGGCAGCAAAAAACCTGAGATTAGTCACATAATCAATCTAATTAATTAAAAGTCGAACCAGTTGTTTGGAAACCGCAGGATGCTGTGTCTTCAAAAAAGATTCTTATTGGGGAAATTAGGTGGGGTTTTACACTGCCCGTTAAAACTGGAAAACATTTTATATTCTGGGACTGAGATCATCATACAGAGATTTCATACTTGAAATTCGAATTTTCCTCGACAAATTCTGAAAAATCTCTCCTGGTGTTACTGTGAAGTAACACCAGGAATCAATATTCCAGTCGTCTTCGCACCGTTTTCAGCTATCCAGTACTTCGAGGGTAAGTTACTCTTCATCTCAGACAGATATGTTATATATAGCTTATGTAGCCTTTAATGAAGTGTTGCCTTTATGCTTATGGTGCTTCCCGGAATATTTCGTCTTTTGACAGACAAAAATGAAGATACACAATTCAGTCTATGAACATATCCTTCTTTTCTCTTGGGTCTTTGTCTTCCAGCAAATCAGCTTCGAGGGTTATATTCAATTTGTTCGTTATTTTTTTTCAGCTTATTCTCATACTTCAAGAATATTGGATTTTCATTCTTAATATTTTTCTATGAAACCGAGAATCCTTCAGTCTTCCAGCAGTGATTTCTAGCAGCCACTCTCTTGTACCTATTCTGTTTTTTTTTTTTATTTATTTTTATTTATTGGTCTAGAATAGAAATATCATTTTCTGGCAATTCTGTTCAAGACTACATAACTAGTCGAAAGGATATCATTTTCATATTTTCACGTAATCGCGCTAAAATAAAATTAGTTTCTGATTTAGAATTACGTTACTGCAGCTGTTGAACAAAGTAAAGTAATCTTTGAAAACATAGTTATATATGTGTGTGTATATATAACTATGTTTTCATATATATATATATATATATATATATATATATATATATATATATATATATATATATATATAAATATATATATATATATATATATATATATATATATATATATATATATATATATATATATATATATATATATATATATATATATATATATATATATATATATATATATATATATATATATATATATATATATATATATATATATATATATATATATATATATATATATATATATATATATATATATATGCATATTGTGGATTCACAACACATTGAAAATTGAACTCTCTCCTCGCAATTTTCCGTGAAAATGGCTGTATTGTTTGCAGTTTCTAGGACAGGCAAGACTCTCAAAAATGTTACTGGTGTTAATTTACCTAGTTAGAGGAGTGACCCTGACCGCTTGTTATTGTGGGTCATCACTATATTGAACAAAAAATAAACCGACTTCATTTATGTGTTTCATCCATTTATTGAACAAATTAAAGCATTTCTTGTTTTTTTTTTGAGCTGTAAATGAAGGGATTATGTGTAGAAAAATAATACAACCACTATACCTCAACCCAAAATGAAATTTAATATAGATTCATAAATACGTAAAAAGAATATATATTTTTAGCATGATTAACAAACTCCGCTTGAAAAAGACACTTTTGGATAGCAAGACACTTTAATAATTCAGAAGTTAACGGATCAGTTTCCGTTGTCAGAGTTTTCCTTGCTAAATATTTACATGATTCTAACATTAATGATTGAAAAGGAAAGTCTCAGTAAACAACAACTGGAAATCCTCCATGCAAACCAAAATAGATATCGGCTAATCTACTGCCGCTGTGGCAACATTTCAGGCTTCCGGGATTGATAAAGGAGTCCACAAAAACGGAATTTGATCTGTAATAAACTCGTTATTATTATTGTTGCTTCCAACATTTTACTTAATGCGTAATCGATTTAGTTATCTAATACTTAAGCTTTCTGTCCAATAAAATCAAGTACACCTACATTACATTATCAAAACCCGCAAACAGAAATGATCAGAATTATTTGGATTCACAAATGTAAAAGAAATTAAATGAATAAGAAAAAGGGAACTATTACTATTTAAGCGAATTACGGAAGAAACCAAACGCTATACATAAACCCATTTGTGTTTGTATAAGTATTTAACTTTTTCATATTAGTTTAACTCTAAAGTGTATGGAAACCACATTTGTTTCAAAACTGTTACGTTAATTCTTCCGTCTGGACAACAAATGCATATAGAGTGCAAATGTTTACATAGGTGCTACTCTTACTCAAGATAGCGAAATACGACATCTTACAATAGTAGTAGTAGTAGCAGCAGCAGCAGCAGCAGCAGCAGCAGCAGCAGCAGCAGCAGTAGTAGTAGTAGTAGTAGTAATAGTAGTAGTAGTAGTAGTGGTGGTGGTATTATAATGTGTAATTACCACTGCTATCAAGGAGCCAGAACCATTCTGAATCATTTCACTGAGATGAGAGGGTCCCTAGAAGACTGATAACGTTCAGACATAACAGCCATAACAACAATAATCAAACCGAAGATCTGAAATGTAAGTCACATTACAGATAAAACACTTTTCTTAACACTGGAGAAATGGATATCCATAATGCCAAATAAAAACATATTTAGAAATACATAACATTGCCTTTTGGCGAAGTAGGTGGTTGTGCATTTTGAAGAGTAACATACATCCACTCAGGAGAAGAAAGGTAAAAACAAAATCGGAAGCACGTGCTGAAAATTTGAAAATTACAGTTGAATTAGACAATCATGATTAAAAAATATCAAGTGCAGCACCCAAAGTAGAATATTTTGTCAGATATTTGGATAAGAAAACTTTAGTGGGCATATAAATGAGCATGCGGTGTTTATCTTATGTATTTGGTGTTTCCGGCACCTTTAACATGAAGGAAACCACACTGCTGTTTATTTCCTTATCTAAATTTGCACCTTTTCTTTTTCATATTTAAATCTTGTCCTTAATGTACTAGAACTTCCTGCAAAATTACAATAGAAATATATTTAACACAAAAAAATAGTAAGGGGTAAATTTTTATTTCCACATAATAGCTCCATTGTTATTAGAGTTTGATAATAAAGGATCTTGGCAGTCATATGTACTTTTTCTTACTATTTTGTAAGCAGTAGCTCTGATATAGAATAATGTATTGGCTAATGTCAGGTTATTTCACGTTTTGCTTCGAAAGCTAAAACTGTAAACATCGCATTTAAAGTTTTATCAAGAACAAAATTGCTTTTCATATGAATACTGGAAAATTTTAATGACAATTTATGCGAATTCCATCCCATGTACTTTCTAAGAAGCACATTTTGTTTTTATTATATCCTTTCTTAAGTATTTTAAATTCTTGAATATTTTTTGAGAGATAATGAAAAAGAATTCTAACACGAAAATTTAAACAAGATGCGATGAGAAACATCATTTAAAATTTAATCTGCTTATAAATACTCTCCAAGAAATAAAACCCAAATGTAAAGCTCTTAGATATATGCGAAGAGCATTTGAAGACAATAACTGAGCAGCCAGATGCATATAAAAATATCCTTGATGTTTCAGCAAAACTAGAAATTTTTCGTAAAATGAAAAATTCTAGTTTTGCTGAAACGTCATGTACATTTTTATATGCATCTAACTGTTCAGTTATTGTCTTGAAATAGTCTCCGCATACATCTAAGAACTTTACATCTGGATTTCATTTCGTGGAGACTACCTTATAAAGCAGACTAAATTTGAAATAATGTTTCAAATAGCATTCTCTTTAAATTTTCATTTTAGACTGCTTAAGTTCACTCAAAATCGGTTAGGCATTGTAGAATATCAAGGTTTTGCTAGAGAATCTGTCTGTCATTCAATCTATGATGGATTTCGAGGTCCTTTATCTAAGACAGAATGTTTTTGTGTTTTTTGTCCTATAGCCGTTACGATTTCCACTCACTTTGCCAAATTATAAAAATACGTCACTGGTAAAAGGCTGAAATATGTTATTTGATACTGGTACCTTTGTTAAGCTTATCCCAAGGCGACAAAACTTTTACTTCCTTAGATGTTCATGCTCCGATGTTATTTCTTCATTTATGTTTCCTGTTTACAAAACATTTACACAGTTAGTCTCCCTCTGTTTCATATCTTCTTGTCCTTTATACTGTACATGCATATACACTATTTAATGAGTCTCATCGCACACTCCCCTTTCCCTTTAGGAATCATTCATACTGGTCTTAGTGTTCACGAATTTAGAGGAGATTTTCAGTGTGCTTTTTTCTTTTTCGCTTTGATATACACACTGAAGAGGAGAACTAGGGGAGGTATTTTAAAAATGCACTGACTTCGATAAAACCTTGATTGAATATAGGGTTTAATTTCACCATCTCAGTCTGGAGGCTTTGCTCCAAAAGTGTATTATACATAATGTATCCAGCTAGACACATAGCAGATATCCTGAACGCTTTGCATATCTTCTTTATACTTTATACAGACGAATTCGTCTAATTCGCCTCTTTCATAATCGCCAGTAAGTAATTTAGAATACAAGAAAAATTGTTAATGAATAATGATTGTTTCATTATTTTCCTGGTATAGTAAAACTAGCATTTCAGATTTGTCTCAGATTTGAACATTTTACATTTCAGTGTTATCAGTTTTTGTGACATACTTTCATTTAACTGGACTTCGGCGTC
>NC_089742.1:16978167-16995667 GCF_040412425.1 Macrobrachium rosenbergii
TAGAGGGTATTAATATCAATAGACCATTTTCATACGGTTAAAGAGAGAGAGAGAGAGAGAGACAGAGAGAGAGAGAGAGACAGAGAGAGAGAGAGAGCAAAGTAATGCGTTTCATTAGAAAGATCATATCATGAGCTAGGCAATAAAACAAGATGAAGAGAGAGAGAGAGAGAGAGAGAGAGAGAGAGAGAGAGAGAGAGAGAGAGAGAGAGAGAGAGAGAGAGAGAGAGAGAGCAAAGTAATGCATTTCATTTGAAAGATATCATGAGCTTAGCAATGAAACAAGATAAAGAGAGAGAGAGAGAGAGAGAGAGAGAGAGAGAGAGAGAGAGAGAGAGAGAGAGAGAGAGAGCAAAGCAATGCGTTTCATTTGGAAGATAATATCATGAGCTTGGCAATGAAACAAGATAAAGAGAGAGAGAGAGAGAGAGAGAGAGAGAGAGAGAGAGAGAGAGAGAGAGAGAGAGAGAGAGAGAGCAAAGTAATGCGTTTTATTTGAAAGATCATATCATGAGCTTGGCAGTGAAACAAGATAAAGAGAGAGAGAGAGAGAGAGAGAGAGAGAGAGAGAGAGAGAGAGAGAGAGAGAGAGAGAGAGAGAGAGAGAGAGAGTAATTTTTATTTGAAAGATCATATCATGAGCTTGGCAATTAAACAAGATAAAGAGAGAGAGAGAGAGAGAGAGAGAGAGAGAGAGAGAGAGAGAGAGAGAGAGAGAGAGAGAGAGAGAGAGAGCAAAGTAATGCGTTTCATTCGAAAGATCATATCATGAGCATGGCAATTAAACAAGGTAAAGAGAGAGAGAGAGAGAGAGAGAGAGAGAGAGAGAGAGAGAGAGAGAGAGAGAGAGAGAGAGAGAGAGAGAGCAAAGTAATGCGTTTCATTCGAAAGATCGTATCATGAGCTTGGCAATGAAACAAGATAAAGAGAGAGAGAGAGAGAGAGAGAGAGAGAGAGAGAGAGAGAGAGAGAGAGTAATGCGTTTCATTTGAAAGATCATATCATGAGCTTGGTAATGAAACAAGATAAAAAAAGAGAGAGAGAGAGAGAGAGAGAGAGAGAGAGAGAGAGAGAGAGAGAGAGAGAGAGAGAGAGAGAGAGCGTTTCATTTGAAAGATCATATCATGAGCTTGGTAATGAAACAAGATAAAGAGAGAGAGAGAGAGAGAGAGAGAGAGAGAGAGAGAGAGAGAGAGAGAGAGAGAGAGAGAGAGAGGAAAATTATACGATTCCTTTAGCAAAGGTTTCTATTGCTTGAAATATGTTTACCACAAAAACAAAGAGTTTAGTTAAACCGAGCACAAATGGTATTATTGCAAGAGCATATGCAACTGTAAGGTTATACTTGTCAGATAATAAAAAAATACATTAACATGTCAACGTTTTACATACTATGAATTTTCCATTAACTGAATAAGTTTAGGCTGATATCACGGTTAGATGAATATTTACAAAATGGAAGTAGATACTGGAACACAAATATTTTAATCGTATCTTTTTAATAAATGACAGACATTCCTTCAGTTAGTCCCAGTAGGTCAACTGTTTACTTAGAGAAAATCAGAAAATCGATAGGAATATATGGCTACTGGTAAATCGATAGTAATATATGGCTACTGGTATGAGAGACAACTGAACTGGTACTACTTAAATAATAAATACTAATTAAGGTTACTACTTTCCCATAGCAGTCAGATTTAAAATAGTCTTATGGAATGGTTAAAAGGCGATACTTATGTCCTATTAAACTCGGAGAACATTAATGTTTTAGATACATTGCTTAAAAATGCGAACAGTTTAGAAACATCGTTAAAATTTACATTTGAAAGTTGGGTGAAATAAAATAAAGAGGGATTTGTAACCAAAGTATACAGGAAAAATACTAACTCAGACGCTTACATCCTTCATTTTTCATGATGCGTGAAGAAAATTATAATAGCAGATTTAATTTTTAGAGCTTAAAGATGCATAGAGGAAGAAATTTTCACTTTTAGATAAGAAAAATTATTTGGGATTAAGACGGTTAAACTATAATGAAACTGTCATATGGTAGAAAAATATAACAAAAGAAACACTAGTCAGTAATATATATATATATATATATATATATATATATATATATATATATATATATATATATATATATATATATATATACTGTATATATATATATATATATATATATATATATATATATATATATATATATATATATATATATATATATATATATATATATATATATATATATATATATATATATATATATATATATATATATATATATATATATATATATATATATATATATATATATATATATATATATATGATTTTACAGTTCATTTCAAATACAGTGAAGAAGGAAATAATGTAAAAGTTGTATATACATTGTTGGGATAATAATCATAGCATGAATTAGAGTACGAATAAATAAGCAAAAGTAATGACACACTCAAAGACACACATATAAATGCAGAGTAATCGAAGGGGCACAATACCAAGAAACCAAACATTTAGCAGCCTAGATAACGTTAAGAACATGCTAGTTCTACATGCGCCAGGCTCATTAGATCAGGTCAAAAAGATCAAACCGCGCCTTTGTGGAGGTATACAACGGACCGTGGACGAGATCTAGGGACAGATGAAATATAAACAAATCACAGGGTTGAAAAACTATCACAAGGACAATCTGAAGATGTTAGCGAGAGCTTTAGGATGCAATAACAGTAATGTGTTAATGTTTCATGTGTAAAAATGTGTATATAACTGAAAAAAAAAAACAAATGTCACTTAGTGGTTTTTCTCCTATTATGAGCTGGAGCGTGACTGTCCATCGATTTTTATCATTAGAAATTATTATTTTTTATGAAATACCAACTGTTATTTAATGAAGAAATGGATTGCCTGCGTTGTACCTCCAGTAATATATATTGAAAATTAGATAATAGATGGCCATCCACTCCTTATACAACACAAAAGAACATTCTTGTAAGTCTGTTACCTTTCATATAAAGTGACATTCTGCTCAGCTTACGTGGTAAGGACGGCTGATTATTATATTAAAGTAGGCATTTATCTAAATTCCCTTCTCTTCGGAAAAAGCGTAGGAAATAATGTTTCTAGGAAAAACTTGTTACCCTTCAGAAACCTTTATATGCACCAAATTGCCTGTTGACACGACAAAGACCTTGATAATCAGTCAGAGAAATTTGTCATCAGCACGCATCGGTCTTTCTAGGAAAGAGAGCAAAAGAAAAGAAAAAAGTACTCCGATTTTTTTACCATGACAATTGCTTTCATGGGGCTCTTTCGTTGTTATCGTTTGCGTTATTCCTGCTTATTCATCCAGTACCTAATATTCATTCAAGCAAGAGCAAAATTTAATAAGAGAAAAGCAAATACTATTTAGATTTAGCATGATGTTGACGTTTAGATAGAAAAGATCAGAACATGAATTATTGTGCATCGGGGAACCTTAATATTTACTGTTTGCAGCGTACATGTAATTAAATACACTTCAATTCTGTTGTGACGAAAACTGCTTTGTATTAATTTGTATAAACTCACAGATAATTCATTTATGTGTTGTATATAGAGCGAAAGAATTTTTTTACTTCAGTAAGACCCAAAACATTATTTCCTATGGTATGTTATCTACAAGAATGTTTCACATTGTAAGATATGAGGATTTATGTAAGTGAAACATTGAAAAGCGAAAAATCTGACACAATTGTCAAAAAAAAAAGTAAAAAATGCGCCGAAGTTTCTTCTGTACAGCCCCTACAGCGTATAATCAAGGACACCGAAAATAGATATATTTTTCGGTGGTCTCGGTATAATGCTGTGTGATCCACGACCCATGGAACTTTAACCGCCACCAGGTGGTGGCCTATCCTATATCGATGCCAGACGCACGATTATGGCTAGCTTTAACCTTAAATAAAATAAAAACTACTAAGGCTAGAGGGCTGCAATTTGGTATGTTTGATGATTGGAAGATGGCTGATCAACATATCGATTTACAGCTCTCTAGTCTCAGTAGTTTTTAAGATCTGAGGGCGGACAGAAAAAGTGCGGGTAGAAAAAAGTGCGAACAGAATAAAGTGTGGATGGACAGACAAAGCAGGCACAATAGTTTTCTTTTCTAGAACTAAAAAGACAATAATAAAATAAAGTAGTCGGCTGTCTTTTATATAAAAAAAACATATTTATGTAGAGGAGGAATGAAAAGTAATCAAATCACCAAACATAAGTACTTTATGTTAGCATGATTCGGAAAAATAAGAGCGTTTTGAATAAGATTTGAGAAGGAATAAGGTAAGACATCTGGAAAATTCTGCTGAAAATTCAAGAATTACTAAACTCACTTTAGTCCTCCCTGTTTAAAAGTTCTAACCATAAATTTGGGTAACTTCAGTCATAGACGTTTGTTTTTATTTTGTTAGAGTTTTGCAGTATATGCAAAGCTCCTATGCAGAACAAATATATGAGTTACAGTTGTAACGGGACAGGCTTTTTTTTTTGTACATAAAAAAAAATGCTATGCTTCCAAATAACAACTGTTACAAATACAACAAGATGAAATATTATTCGATGTTGCCACATAAAAAGATGTATTTACATTTTGCATTCCCTCGTAGCGAAAAGATATGTTTTCTATATGATTAATTCTTTGAAGAGCAACATCTAGTTAAACCTTTGGTCATGGAATAAAATATCAGAATAAATCATTGCAAATATTCCATTAGAACAGGACAAAAGAATAATGCTCTCTCGTACACCTAAGAGAAAAATCATACAACATTGATTAGTACGATAGTCGCATAATAAAAATATGTAAGAATATTGTGACTGTATATCTCCATGAATGTAGACTAATACAACTAACAAAGGAAAACTATATCAGTTTTAGCCCAGGCCTTTATAATATTGATCCTCTCTGCATAAGATGTTCAAAGGAGATTTAAAATTCTTAGTAATCATGGTAAACTTTCTATGCCTTGCCTTGTGCTTTCTAGTACCTGAGCTAATCCTTGACAGGTGTTGCTCAAGAGAAAGAACTAATCAGAGTGCAACGACTTTTATATTCATTAACATGTTTATATAATCCTTTAATCATAGTTGTTGTTTGTAGTCTTTTGTTCTATTGTATGTAGTTTGCTTAAAATGCCATAGGGTAAAGAAAAATTATTTAGCACCCTATTGGCCACACACACACACTCACACAAACACACACACACACACACACACACACACACACACACACACACACACACACACACACACATACATATATATATATATATATATATATATATATATATATATATATATATATATGTATGTATGTATGTATGTATGTATGTATGTATGTATGTATGTATGTATGCGTGTGTGTATGTTTATGTATACAGTATGTATGTATAGATAAAGGGGGAGAGAGAGAGGTAGTCACTCCATTGATTTACCCTAAAAGATTTTTGATAAACATAGATCTCCCTACGTAACATCATTAGTAGGCTTTCCTCTGATCTTCACATACTGTAGCCTTTACAATTAGTCTACTAAAAATCGTTCTTATCATTAGTAAGTTTCCTTCTCTGGCTGATTAGGTTCTCACATAAGATGTTCACAACAGTGTTTAGGCGTTTGCTACTCCATCGTTCGATTCAAATGAAGAAAAAAAATGTAACGTTAATGATCGCCTTTGCTATTCAAAACTTCCAGGTTCAAATATACTCTATCTAAAATAATGTGCATATCAGTTAAATGATTAGGCAGTCCAAGTGTATGCTAATAATATTGATGGCTGAGTATGTATTTTCATGCAAAAAACCTATTTGTAAGTTTGTATTTAGCCCTGAGTTGGTGCACATGCTCTTTCATATGGATATTTTACAATTAATATTGAAGAAAATATTAAGAAAACAAGAAGCAATACAGTTTTGAGTAATTCATATTGTTTCACGGTTCCTTAATATCTTATTGAAATATGGATCAAATGTTTTTCTTACGATCATGCAGTTAAATAAATGTATGTATGCACCGAACAAAGACTAAGATCAAACAGAAAATAAATTAGACCTTTGAAGTAAAATCATGAAAAGTAGCAACTACAATCGACAGTTAAAACGGAGTTGAAGACAGTCCATGAAGATGATTCACATCGATGAGCACGCATTTTCGCGTTCACATTATTCTTCCCGCTCATCTTCCTCAGACCATTTCTCCTCATTGGGGACAAAAGAAACCCTGATCTTCAAGGAGAGAGGTACCTTCCCCCCAACCCCGCCCTCTCTCTCTCTCTCTCTCTCTCTCTCTCTCTCTCTCTCTCTCTCTCTCTCTCTCTCTCCTTTAGAAGGTAACACTATCTTCCATCTTTCAGTTCAAAAGTTTGAGGAGAGGATTCATCCTCAGTTTTTTTTTTTTTTTTATTCATTACTTGCTATTCTTTCAACTTTAATCTTTCTTTCAGTCTTTTCGTAATGGTTCTTTTTTTCTGGTTTTAATTAAAACCCTTAGCAATAAGATTAAACACAGACAGTAAATTTAATCTTGTATTTCATAGGTGTTCGTTTTGTAACACTGTATTCTGGAATTTAGAATCATGAGAATGGAAATAAAGAAAATGATGTATACATGTTCATATATATTTATATTCAACTAAATCAGAATTATAACTAGACTGATATTTGAATGCCAATATTTAATACATCAGTGTAAAAACTAATGAAAATATTTAGTTAAATTGATAGCTGGTCTGTTGGTATAGTGGTTAGCGTCGTGGTATGCTAACTCAAATGTTGCGGGTTCGCGTCTCCCCCAGAGCGATGAAAATTCACTGGCTCTGTATCATTATCAGTTCACTACTGCAGTGGGGGGTCTGTGGTGGGAGGTTGAAGTCAACATTCTTCGGAAGCTTGAATTTCAAGTTAATGGCCACCGTGGGCTTGTTCCACAAGAATATTGTCATTTATTGAAATATAACAATAACAACTATAATAATAATATACTTACAGGTCCAGGTAATCGATGTTAGGAATCCCAGCTCTGCCTTTATCATGAATTTCAATAAAGCCTTTCATTCTCTAAGAATTCCTAGATCTTTACTGGTTTATCGAATTCCTATATGTTTATACATGTTTAGGTATGGCGCTCAAATGTAGTTTCATCCTTTACATAGACCATACATCAATGTTCATACAAAGCGGCTAAGTGAAGGTGATTTCAGACTTGAATTTGTGTGTTCATGCGTATAAATATATATATATATATATATATATATATATATATATATATATATATATATATATATATATATATATATATATATATATATATATATATATATATATATATATATATATATATAATATACACACACACCTACTATATATATATATATATATATATATATATATATATATATATATATATATATATATATATATATATATATATATATATATATATATATATATATATATATATATATATATATATAGCAGATCAAATACGCAAGGCGCTTATTCACACGATGAAGCAGATTAAGGGCAGGGATACGCGTTAGTTATAGAACTGGGTGTAAGCTATCTAACCCAGAAACTTCATATATAAGGAATCACATTATTAACTGTAAAACTACCATCAAATTTGAAGATTTTAAAATTATTGGCCAAACAAAGGAACTCAACGAACTGTTGATTTTGGAAACGTTAAATATCAAATTACGAGTTGCGACTCTTAAACAACCATTCCTCTGCTGTCCCGTTCTTTTTAGCCTAAATTTTCTGTCATTCTTTGTACCTCTTGACGTTGTTTACTTTTAGTGTGTTTTTGTCTTTGATGCTGAGAGGTTGGTTGTGTGGAGCTGTCTTCAGCTGTAGTTTTATAAGTGTATGATTTTTGCTTTTGATTGTATGTATTGGCGTTCTTTTTATTTATATATAATTTTGTCGAGATGTTTAAATGTTTGTTTCGCTATTTGTAATGTTTTGTATTTCTAGTCTCAGTTTTAATCAAGTTTGCATGTAATTTAAGTCTGTGAGTTGTAATTTTACCATTAAAATTGTTTTAGCTTTTCAACTATTGGATCTTATAATCACCTCTTGTTTTATGTTAACATATTATATTTTATTTTGTAGAAAATCCATGAAGATTTGGCGATGTTGTCACGAAATGTAGGATTAAAACAAATTGCGTATCCCATCGTATTCCTGCTCTTAATCTGTTTCATCGTATATATATATATATATATATATATATATATATATATATATATATATATATATATATATATATATATATATATATATTATATATATATATGTTAACTTTATCACTTACGCAATTGTTCTGTGCATTAGTAGAATTACTAAAAGGACCTCATTCAAACTGAATGGTATCTAATGGAGTATTTATTCAGAAAAAGTTACAAGCTTTCTTGGACAAACAGTCCACATTATCAAGTCTGCACCATCCAATTTGAATGGTGTCCTTTTAGTAATATATATATAATATATATATATATATATATATATATATATATATATATATATATATATATATATATATATATATATATATATATATATATATATATATATATATATATATATATATATATATATATATATATATATATATATATATATATATATATATATATATACATAATAACTTTATCACTTACGCAATTGTCCTGTACATTAGTAGAATTATTAAAAGAACCTCATTCAAACTGAATGGTATCTAATGGAGTATTTATTCAAAAAAAGTTACAAGCTTTCTTGGGCAAACAGTCCACATATTCAGGTATATGTACCATCCAGTTTGAATGGTGTCCTTTCAGTAATTATATATATATATATATATATATATATATATATATATATATATATATATATATATATATATATATATATATATATATATTTCACGAGGGAGACTTCTTCCTGTCCAACCCTCCTTTCACAATTGCAGTAATATAAAGCATAAGAATAAGCATTTAAATTTCTTGTGAAATCATAATAAATAAAGAAGCTGTGCGCAAATAATTCGCCCCTTTTGATTTCTCTCTCACCCATCCCTTGGGTTAGCTTTAGCCTTCCTTTGACTGAGTGATCTGCCCGAGGCCTTAATTCCATGTGCGGTCCTTCAGAGACTGATCATTGTCAGCTCGGGACTGACTGACAAGAGAAGGCGAACTGGCGCGCAGCAATTGGCTCCACATGCTGGCGCCATGCCACCTGGGCATGAGTGTCCTCACAAGGTAGCCCACTCACCAAAAGCCCCGTGTAGGCCCTCTATAGAAAATGGAGTACCAGTGAAGACAACGCCACCTGGATGGAGAGGAATCTTAATCCTCCGACATTACAAAGGGCATCACATGGGTAGATCTCTCTCAGAACCTCAGAACGCTCAGAGACGCTGGACACCCTATCCAGGACACTTGAAGTCCTCTTGCTCCCCTCGAGCTGGCCCTTGCTTTCCCCACATGGATGGTCTGGAAGACTGAGTTATACTTTACTAGTGACCCCCTTCATTATCACCCTCCATAGCTGGCGCCTTTTGATGAAGAAACCCCCATCTCTTGAAGAAGGTTATGTACTCGAATTAAGGTTCTCGAAGTCTGTCGCGCACCCTATTATTTTCTCTCACAATTTTATTTTGTTTTCTCGGTGCAGTTTACCTCAGTGAGACCTGTGTTCATAACTGAAGTGCGTAACATAGCAATGTAAGAGAATTAACCAATGTTCCAGGATCGAGTTGCTTGGCACCATAAGTGCAGCGGCCGGGCCGCCACCGCCCCCCACAATTCCCTTTAATAACAATGCCGATGCTTTTAGCAACTGTTGCAGAAAGGAGTGCTTGCTGTGGGACTGTCTCATCATCTTGTGTGTGCACAGTGGCCTTACCACTGTATCTCCCATTGTGGTGTCCTTTGCAGCAGGCCCCCTTATGTATCATTGTGGATCTTTCATCTGTTGTATTGTTGATTGTTCGACAGGACTCTGTTCACCTGTCCATTATCATTTCCCATTTTTCTGATTGTGTTTCGTGTAAATATAATTCATTACGTGAACCCTAATTTGTTACCTGATCATTCCCTCATGTGAAGAAGGCCTTAAGTCAACATTTTCTAATATGCTTTTGTCTGAACCAGAACTAGAAGTTTCATGCTACTACTGGCGCCACCCCACCCCCGCCCCCTCCATGGTAAATTTCCGCGAATCTTCATTTAAAATCATTCAGTGGCCTTAATTCAGCCAAGTTGACTTTTGGGCCAGATCAAAAACATATCAATATATATATATATATATATATATATATATATATATATATATATATATATATATATATATATATATATATATATATATATATGTGTGTGTGTGTGTGTGTGTGTGTGTGTGTTTTGTGTGTGTGCTTATTGTGTGCGTGTGTGTGTGCGGAAGCATGCGTGATAACGTGATTTAAAATAAGTAAACTAAAATGCCTATGAAGACAACCAGAAAATATCCAAATTCATGTGAAAACATCGAAGAAAAAGCGTAAATATTGGAGACTATTACAAGTCTGAATTATATTTGTTGGTCTCTAAATGGGCCAGATCAAAAGCATACCAATATATATATATATATATATATATATATATATATATATATATATATATATATATATATATATATATATATACATACACGATTTTACACACACACACATATATATATATATATATATATATATATATATATATATATATATATATATATATATATATATATATATATATATATATATATATATATATATATATATATATATATATATATATATATATATGTGTGTGTGTTTTTGGAAGTATGCGTGATAACGTGATTTAAAATAACTAAAATTAAATGCCTATGAAGACAACCAGAAAATATCCAAATTCATGTGAAAGTATCAAAGAAAAAGCGTAAATATTGGAAACAATTACAAGTCTGAATTATATTTGTTAATCTCTAAATGCGTTATCGCCATATATGAAGAAAAATGTCGTATAGTATTCAAGTACTCTGGAGGAAATCGTAATTCAGTAACCGAATATTTTGAATCAGTTTGAACTCAGCGTATTTCAGGCATTACTGTGTCTCTTTCCTAAAATTTTTTGCAACATAAGCATATCTGCTCTATGTGGTCTGTGCTTAAATAATTTCTGCCAAATGTAAGAATGAAAATATAGTGCCAAGAAAACGGAATACTAACGGGTCGAAAAACGGTATCAGGCAATGTTTCACTCTTTTATAATAATCAAAATTCTGCATATTTTTCGCACATGCAGGAATGGTCATGGGATCTAGCAGTCCCAACTACTAAATAAGTCCTTTGAATTCAACTGTGTCTTTATTCGGCTCTCTTCATTTTCCAGGAGCTATAGGTATCCCCACTTGGAGCTTACAAAAGCCATGATGTCTCATACAGTTCCTGGGTGGGAATTCATTATATCCCTAAGTGGGTGGAACCCTTGATAAGACTAATTACTTAACGATCAAAGGAGCCGGTTTAGCGAAGTTCAGTTGCAGTGAACCATGTATGCAATGAATCATGAATATCATTCGATAAAATACTCAAGAAAACAACACGTAACAGTAGATAGGTTTCTTAATACCCTTCCTCATAAGCAATATATGAATTTCTGCTCTATTTGGGTGATAACTAAGTAATTTCTGCTAGCCGCAAGAGTGCAAATAGTGTGCCATGGCGACAGAGCACTACCGAATCGAACAACAACGTTAGGCCAGGGGTAAATAATGTCTGACTATTATTAAGAGAAAATATCCTAACACCATCTAATATTCCAGTCAAAATTCTGCACGACATTTCACAATTGCAGAAATAGTCTTCAGATCTCACATGTCCCAACTACCAATAAGTCCTTTGAATTCAACTGTCTTTATTCGGGCCCCTTCACCTTTCAAGGGCTCTACGTATCCTCACTTGTAGCTTACTGAAGCCATGATGTCTCACTCGGTCCCTGGATGGAAATTCATTATATCCCTAAGTGGGTGGAACCCTTGATAAGACTAATTACTTAATGATCAAAGGAAACGGTTTAGCCAAGTTCAATTGCTTTTGGACAGGGCTAGGTGTGAAGGATCCTTGGGAAGGGTTGGGCGGATTGGGAGAGGGATGGGCGATGGAGGGTTGGAGGGTGGGGTTTCGCATTAAGCTCTGAGGGGGAAAATGCTGATGGGTGGGTGCGAAGAGAAGGGATCAAGCTAATATTGGCGGACGATAATTCGATTTATCACAACAGAACATAATATGCAAGAGCAGATGGCCTTAGGATTACTTCATTCAGAGGAGATCAAGGATACATGATGATGAGCTTGAGAGGATATGTAACGTAGCTCGATGAGTCATCAGTTGATGTGAGATGATAAAACATTAGCTCTCTGAATGACACTTGAGGGAGATGAGGACAGTTATCTAACATGAAATCAATTTTGTTGAGTGATTTTTCTTGAATTAGTTTTTAGGAAGGGGTTGATACGAAGATTGTTGTAACTATAACAGCTTAAACGTTATTAAAGATTTTTACCCAGTAGTATTTTTTCAGTCAGTTGCGTTTCTGATTTACGATTTACACTTCACACGAATTGAGATTACCGAATAACTTTCTCAACGGAATTTAAACTTACAAAAATTGGGGATAAAAATTACATTAAATATGAGTTATAGACGAACGCAATGAATCATGAATATCATTTGAAGAAAAACTCGAAGGAAAACAGCATATATTCCTAACATGGGTGCTGTGAAATATCGCAAAATAACAAAAGCACAACGCAGATGACCAATCCCGAAAAGGTAAATGATAAAAAAACCACAACTACAAGAGAAACTTTATAATTGATTAACCCTCTGTGGAAACTGGTTAAATATACACTATGGTATTATCAACACCTCAGTGATTTCTAAAGTCATTTATGCTTAAACAGCAAGAAAAACCAATGAAACATCAAAATGTAAGATATATTCTCAAATAAAGACTTGTCAACCTTCTCTGATTGCGGAGTTTGGGTGGGAGATTTATTTACAAAAATACTCACCAAGTTTTTTCAGGTATCTCCCTAAATTCCCAAA
This sequence comes from Macrobrachium rosenbergii, assembly GCF_040412425.1. Lineage (NCBI taxonomy): Eukaryota > Metazoa > Arthropoda > Malacostraca > Decapoda > Palaemonidae > Macrobrachium > Macrobrachium rosenbergii. The sequence goes on from NC_089742.1 coordinate 16,991,302, forward strand.
TCTTCGCATCTTTTTCATTTCAGGAGGGATACGTCCGCATTCCAGTTCCCCTGCGAGAACGACGCAAAAGAAGCAACTCTGCCTCTGATTTGGGCAGTGAGTGGTTTGGTGAATTACGTTTGGAAGAACAGCAGCGAGAATTTTGCTTTTCCATTACTCTGAATCTTTGTTACTTGTTCATTCCTCACGATGAGTACCTTATAAGCTGAATTGAAAATTAAGTTGAAAGATATATCAGAAAAGCAGAAATGCTTACCTACTTTCAGACGCATATAAAGCTTCCATAAAACAGTTTTATTTAGGCATTGCTACTAAGAAAATCAATATGCAAACAAAAGCATATTTTAAATAAGAAAAATATATACTAGTAAGTAACCCGAAGACTAACTTTTCTCAAAAATTAGTCAGGAATACATTCTGGGTAACAAGAAAACTTTTCCAGGCTTAAAAGTGAACATGGTTCTTATTAATACCTTTATTAAGGGTAGTGGGTAATGCGTAGAAAGCATAAGTAATGTTGAGTTAAAGACACACACAGATACATACATACATACATACATACATATATATGTATGCATATACAGTATATATATATATATATATATATATATATATATATATATATATATATATATATATATATATATATATATATATATATATATATATATATATATATGTGTGTGTGTGTGTGTGTGTGTGTGTGTGTGTGTGTGTGTGTGTGTGTGTGTGTGTGTATATATATATATATATATATATATATATATATATATATATATACAGTATATATTATGTGTGTATGTGTACATACATGCATACATACATACATAAGTTTTTTTTATGAAGAACGTGGCCCTTCTGATTAATCAACATAGAGTAAGTAGCATGAAATTTTATTTCTTGACATTTAATAAAGGATACCAGCTAGAAGAGAATAACATTGGTCTTCATCGCCGATAAAGTCAATATTTCATCCTACTGTCAAACATAGTTAATGCCTTTTTTTCTTATTGATTTATCGCGAAAACTGAATAGCATATCCTTCATTATCCATTCTTTTATGAATTATCCAATCTTTTATCCATTTTCCATTTATTTATGAATTTATATTCAAATAAAAATAAATTAATAAATTTACTACAGAATCAAAAAGTACCATTGCTCAGGTTCTGACAGTGAAATACCACATTGTGTCTGATAAAATCATATAAATATCGACGCCTTTTGTAGTCAGTGTTGTAGTTTCTTCTTCATAGCACAAAAATTTACAAACAATTATCAAGTGGCTCGAGGGTGTTAAGGATATCTTCAGGTAAAGAGAATAAACAAAAAAGAAAAACGAAGCTGATATAATGTATTGCATATTAGCAACAACATACAAGTAAAAAATACGCACAAGTTTCCTCTGTGCAATCGAGTTTTTTCCCCCGTGGTGGCCTCAGCCGCCACCCAAAAACTCTTAGCCGCGCCCCATGAAACTCAGCCACGGTCCGGTGGTGGCCTATGTTGTTGGTACCTATGGCGCTGCCAGAAGTACGATTAAGTCTAACTTTAATTAAATAAAATAAAAACTACTGAGGCTAGAGGGCTGCAGCTTCGTATATTTCATCATTGGAAGGTGGTTGATCATCATACCAATTTGAAGCCCTGCAAGCTCAGTAGTTTTCAAGATCTGAGGGCGGACGGACAGACAAAGCCGGCGCAGTAGTTTTCTTTTACAGAAAACTAAAATCGTAATCCTTACGTTAGTAACAGACTTACGAGGGTGTTTTAAGGTTAAAGATTTTTTATCCTATTGTTTTAATATTTCCATTACCCTGTCATTAATTAAAATATAAAAATAATCAAATTCACCTGGAACAAATACTATTTCACAAGTAGACTGAGAAATAAGAAAACAGCACAGAATTGAAATTATATTTTATGAAATTTGAATGTGCGTAACATTTTGTAATCAGTCAAGTGATCAAATCGATATCAAGGTTCCCAGACTTGGATATGCTTTGCTCTGTTATTGCTAAGTAGTGGATAAACAAAATATAACAGAAAATAAAGGTGAAATTTCGTCATAAATATGAAATGTTTGTTATTAGCAAGAAAGCAATCATGACGACAAGACAGTAAAAAAGGAATCTAAAAAAAATTGATACTGCAATATTGATGACAGTAATCATAAAAGAGACTGTCAACATTATGAATGGTAGTCTGGTTCTCGAAGACAGAAGTTTCACGTAACTCTACGCTGCTGGAGGAGATTATTTTAAAAAAAGATAGCTATCAAGGAAGGCACAGAGAAATGTGCAAAAGTTGCGAAATAGTAGAAAAATGCATTGAAAGGCATTACCTATATCACGGAAATTAACTGTGGAGTTTTACTTATGGATAGTTAACTTCAATTTCAACGTTTCTTGCTTCTAATACATTTCACTTAAGCTTAAGAAGCATCTGTGCATACTAAGCTATTGAATGTTTCAAGTCCACATGTAAATTCCTTCTGCTGAATAGTTGCCAATAACCACTGTTCTTTAAACCTGAACTGTGCCATAGACTCTTCGGTTTTTCTTTGAGAAAGGTTTCAGATGCTTGGATGTGCATGCTTTGCTCTCCCATAGTAATGTATGTATATATGAAGCTATTTATTTTTCTTCTTATTTGTTTCATATATTTAACTTTATTTAATTTTTTGTAATAAAAGAAAGACGTACTTTGGTTATTTAAAGATGTCTGTCTCCTTCAACACGTAATTATCTAAATATTTAAAAATATTTATACTTCTTTTCTTCATCGCATATTTTTTTCATCTTTTACACATATGGTCATATAGTTTTAGGAATCTTGCTATGTAAGCAACCTCATTTTGCCTTGTTTCATAAGAATGTATGAAGAAAAATAATGAAGATAATATATGAGAATAAATTTGACCATAATAATAAAAACTGAGAACAGCTGGTATGAACCAAATGTGTGATCTTTTCGTAGAATTACTGTAATTCATTTCAGAGACAGTTTACGGCACATTCAGTAGATAGATGGTCGATGTGGTAGTGCCTATCATCTTTATTTTCCAGGCGACAAGTAAAAAAAAAAAAAAAGTTATATTATAAAATACAAAAGTTTAAATTCCCATCGAATAAACACAGCAATATGTTCTAAAAAATGTATCATATGCATGCTACAGAAAAAGAATATCTATTGAATTTCTAATGACCAAGTAACTGTAAAATTTAATCGGCACAACAATTATTCTCAATAATAGATTTGACGGAAAAAATATTCATTACGAGCATTCTATTCACTTTATTATCATCAAAGAATTGTTAGGCATTCGTAACAGTGGAATGTTTTGTTTAGATGTTTTCCATTCAAGGACCAGATAAATACGAATATATAGAACGTTGAATTATTCGCTCTTGCCTTTTGACATAAAATTATGTTTTATCGACAGGCGATGAGAAATGCCAAATTGTATCATGCAGTGAAATAAGATATTAAATACTACTGAAAATTATACGCAACTCTTAATGAACAAGACCTAAGTTTATGAATATGAAATAAGGCAACAAAAGAAAAGATTCAATGGAAATGTTATAGATCATAAGATGAGAAGATTTAGACAGTAAAGTCACCAAATAATGACAGTATCGTAGAAAATTCAAATGTGATAAGAAGAAGGAGGAGAGAGAGAGAGAGAGAGAGAGAGAGAGAGAGAGAGAGAGAGAGAGAGAGAGAGAGAGAGAGAAACAAGAAATCTTCTATTCCATCTTATAAGAAGAGAACCATAAAATATATTTGTAATTTATAGAACAAAATATGCAGATACTAATTCTTGAATAACACCTTCTTTATACAGTGTCTAGAGTTTTCCATAACGAAGGAAAAAGTGGAATAAATAAATGACAGGCCTACTCTGTTACGTTTTCCACAGTAACTAATGTCTAATATTTCTCAATTTGCGCAGGAGTGTAATTACATAACAAATGGTTTAATTAATAAGTAAATTATGTAGGAAAAATATTCTTGAAGTAAAAATCACAGGCCAAATGACAGACAAGATTACTGAGATGGTGTAGATATTGCCTTCTTAGAAAACTGGTGTCAATATGAAATAAAATATTTGAATAATTTTCATACGAAGCAATAGATATTACCGACAATGAACTACTGTATTTTTATGAATTTCTCTGTATCTAAAATACAAATCTTAAAGGCCCTATTGCTTATCAATGATTATGAATATACCTTTATATCAAGAATGTTCAAGTTGGATAGTTTAGAGAATCTTAATAATATACATCTTACTGAATGTGTACCACGAAAATAATGAAAATTATTGCTTTACACTCGTAAGTGAGAAACAGAAGATTGT